>NC_046375.1:31638838-31918284 GCF_011125445.2 Fundulus heteroclitus
AGTCGATCTAAGTTCCTACCCTCATATGGTCATGAGCTTTGGTCATGACCAAAAGAACGAGATCCCGGATACAAGCAGCCGAAAATAGTTTTCTCTGTAGTGTGTCTGGGCTCCCCTCTTAGAGATAGGGTGAGGAGCTCAGTCTTCTGGGGAGAACTCAGAGTAGAGCCGCTGCTCCTCCACGTCAAGAGGAGCCAGTGAAGGTGGCTCGGGCATCGGGTTAGGATGCCTCCTGGACGCCTCCCTGGTGAGGTGTTCCACCGGGAGGAGACCCAGAGGGAGACCCAGGACATGCTGGAGGGACTATGTCTCTCAGCTGGCCTGGGAATGCCTTGGGATTCCCCCGAGGAGCTGGCCCAAGTGGATGGGGAGAGGGACGTCTGGACCTCCCAAACTGAAGCTGCTACCCCCGTGACACGACCCCGGATAATTGGAAGAAGATGATGGATGGATGGATGGATGGATGGACATGAGGTGACACTTAGAAATTCTGGTCTTCTTTAGGTCTACGTATGTATGTTAGACATTTTCAGTGAGGAAGTTTAACATATCCAGATCCAAATCTCGTACCACTGATGATCACCTCCCTCGCAGCTGTTCTTTCCATATCCACCCAGACATTCAACCAGATTTCAGTGCACTTGTTCAATCCCAAGACTGAGTGGATTTTTCTTACTGAAAAAGTAAAAGGATGTAATCAATGAAGGGGGTAGTTGTGGTTGAGTAGGGTGGGGGGCTGGTATTAATTTTACAGATTATTCTTATTCTTCTGAATATAAGTAACAGCTAACCAAAATATATAATTTATTGCTTTTTACAATGGGAATTTGTTTTTAATATTGAACAGAATTAAGTTCATGTTAATGTTGGTTCGGCCCTCAAACACAACCCAGGTTTCTCATGTGGCCCCTTATAAAAATGAATTGCCCACCCCTGGTTTAGACACTTAATATGAGGGAATTCTTATCCTGGGTCAAAACTGACCCAAGCCATAACACGAAGGCCTTCAATACAAACATTATGTAAGGGATGAAGTCACCAAACAACTGTATAAACCACTTTTATTTCATAGATATATGTAGTTTCATATTTCACTCATTATTCTGTATACAAACATGCATGAAAGTATACAAGTACTTTGAAATCACATTTACCACTACTTGTGAGATAACTTTCTAACACTCTCACAAGAAACCCCTATCTTCCACCACAAACCCTCCATGATTGGGCTTGTTACACATATGTAACAGCAGAGTTACATTCACGGGGGTGGGGTGGTTGCTTCATAAACATAGCAGTTGATGAATGTTAATTACATGGTCCTCACACAGGAGTAATAAAGCAAAACCCAATGGAGGTTTTCCAAACCACTAGGCAAGCACAACTCATACTAATGAGCATGAACTAATTTGTTGTGATATTGAACAGAGGGTTGTTAATAGCAGGAGCCATCCCTCTCCCATGGAATAATTGTTCTAATCGCTCATTTCAAAGGTGATTAAAATACTTTCACCTGGCAGCTTTTCTGTGACTACCTACACTGGCATGTGGTTTGGGACTGGCGGTCAAAAAGACATTGCATGCTGCCAGAATTTGGAAAATTAGACCATATGGACCACTCTCTTTCAGGTCGATTCACCTTTGGTTCTTAGGAAACACCCTTCAAGCCATTTAGCATTATCAAGCCACAGACTGAACAAAAAAGGGAAGGCTAAATTCAGCCATCAATGGATCTAACTGAATGCAAGTGAAAACGAACAAGATAGAACAGGCCTGATTACCCCAGAAGAAAGCTTATTTCAGCTGAATACATTTCTTAATTTATGTTAACAGATAGTTAACATAATACTGAATGCAAAAGAAAAGAACAAGAAAGAACAGGCCTGAAGTACCCCAGAAAGCCCCCCAGATCTTACCAACATCTATAGCTGAAATCAATTTCTTTAAGTTATATTAAACTGATAGTTCTCATGGCCTGTTATTTTGTGCTGGTGGATAAAACCAAAAAGTCTACTGAGACACATTCCATCTTGCTCCAAAGGCTTTCCTAAAACGTTTAGACAATTACATGAAATGTAACAAAACTGGAGTTGTTTTTGAAACATTTTTAATATTGCAGCCTTACTGCATTTTAAAGAATTATTTGGTTCTGTATATCTTTAAAAAACCACGCAACTTACATTTATGCTGTACATATGAATCGATAAAAAAATTTCTACCATGGAGAACTTACATTCTGATGGATTAGCACTTTCCAAGTAGTGCTCTTTGAATATAATTTAAAACAAGTCATCGCTGTAAGGGGGAAATATGTAAAAAAAAAAAAAAAGATGTTGGACATCATTGGGTTCCAATCAAGCGTCCAGTTAGCAATAGTTAGTGTATTCCACTCTTTTAAAAAGTCCTCTAAATCTTTCACATTGTGAAGGTTGCTGTTTTCGGTCACATTTTGCCTGAACTCTGGCTTGGTGTTCCAAAACTTAAACTTTCTTGCTGTGACCATTCTTTAGTTGATTAGGTTGGTAGTGCTTGGACTGACTGTTACGCTGAAAATGAAACCTGAATGTTTTGGATCAAAACTGATTGATATTTGGAATTTTTTCAAATTTTTTAACCAAAAAAAAGTATAAACAACTGTGTTGTTTGTAAAAAGAGATCCCAGGGTATGATGCCACTACCACTATGTTTCACTGTTGCTATGGTGTATTGTTGTGGATGTTGTTTTTGTGCCAGATGGCATGCTCTTTTCACTTTATGACTTTTATTTCTACCTGATGAAGCAGTCTTACTAGGAGTTGCTATTAGGAGGTCATTACAAAATTACTTACTTTTCCAGCAGTTTTCCTGGTTATTTTCTTGCATTTTGGGCATATTATTGCATGATCCAGTTTCACTAAAGCTTGCTGAAATTCTACTAGATTACTGTAGTATAGGGGAACTTTATGGTTCTCTGTGAATTATTTAATTTTTTGGTTTTTTTTTTGTTCTTGAGATAGTTTAGAAATGACCTTGAAATCCAGTTGGGAACAATTTGCTTATCCAAGAAACTTTGTAATGTATTTCCTCCTTGGCATTGTATTAAACTTCATCTGTAAGCTACAGAGAATGAAACTACAAAAGACTCCTGCATTGTAGCTCATGGACTAGCAGAGCCTTGCTTTACCTCCTAAAATTCTATAGAGGTAGCAAGAGTACATTTAGTTCCTATTGCACATGTTCATCCCATTCTCGGGTTGGTTTTACTTTGTTGAGGTTAGTGTAAAACTAGTTTGGAGGTGAAATTAAATCGTTGGTCGTTTATCTACTGATCTGTAAAACCCTAGAATTGAAAAAAGGTGCACCTTCTTTGTACAATGACGATATACTTTTTGTGTCATGAAATCTTTTAGGAAAGAGCTTGAAGAGAGCTGTTTTCAACTTGCCTTTTGATTCACTCTGAACACAGGTTCCATCCGATGCCTTCTTCAGAGCTGGAGGTGATGTGTTTCATGGCCACATGGTGCTGCTGTCGTACTTTTAAAAGCTGGTTTCTCCCCTCTCGTAGATCTGCTGTTGATCAGTCACCATTCCTTCTTTCTTTTCATGAGGCCAATATATTTCATTTGTTGGTGAGCCACCATACTGGGAAATTTCTTCCAATTAGCATGCATTCATTTATATTCTTATGTCAGCATCAGCACTCTCTTCCACGGAAAATAATCTGTTTCCTCAGCTAAGTCACATGATTGATTATGGTTCACTTGTACAGCTAATGAACATTTGTCTTGTGTTTATGGCTTTTAAGTGCTGAAGGTTGGCATTATGGATATTACTTGCCCCTTACAAGACTTGCAGTGTTGATTATGTTCCAGTGGAACTATACAGTTAAGTCATATCTATACATCAGAAATTCCTATACCTGAAAAACAGAAATGTTCCTTTTTAAAATGTACAAACTATACTAAAGTATTAACTAAAATAGCATGCTTATTGTTAGTAGTCTGAATAAATAAATATTTCTGGAGATCCACATTGCTATGCTGTAGCATAAATAAATGGACCCTTAACCCCCATTAGAGTGTGAATTGCCTGTTTGATATCTCAAACTGTATCCTGTTTTTGGATAAAGTATGAGTAATGTTTTTTTTCCCTCCCACCATGGTGATTGTACTGAAACAATTTCCCTCTGGGATTATTAAAGTATTTCTGATTCTGAATGGGAAAAATTTCATCTGAATTCAAGAATAAAGATATTTATAAATTGCCACATCCCCTCTTTAAAAGCTGATTAAACCAACAACCACCCTGCCGTTTCCCATGCTTTCCTATTCTGACACAGGATGCTGAAGTTAGAAAGAGCTTTACCATCACATAGATCTAGCTGAGAGTAACCTTTGCACAATGTTCCACCAATGTAACACTTAATACATGGCAGACAGAGGGTGAGCTGCAGCCTTACCACATGTCCTCAGGGATGAAGCTCAGCTTTGTTTGTCATTTGGAACAATGATTCTACTAAGAATTTACTTTTTGTTCTCTCTCTTTTTTTCTTCATAGTAGGTACACTTGGTCTGGCGTTCTGTTAGCTGTGACATCATACAGGGATGATGTGCTATCACCCGGTATTACCATCTAATGTAGAACAGATTACTAGATCAATGTGTGCTTCTGTACTTGTTTGTCTGTCTTGTTGTGTCTCTGCTCTGTCTTCTCGAACCCCCAGTCGGTCGAGGCAGATAACCGTTCATACTGAGCCCGGTTCTGCTGGAGGTTTTCCTTCCCGTTAATGGGGAGTTTTTCTTTCCGCTGTCGCTTCACGCTTGCTCAGTATGTGGGATGGCTGCAAAGCCATGGACAATGCAGACGACTCTCCCTGTGGCTCTATGCTTCTTCAGGAGTGAATGCTGCTTGTCGGAACTTTGATGCAATCAAATGGGTTCCCTTATATAGGAAATTTTGGACCAATCTGTATAATCTGACCCAATCTCTATAATATGATTGAATTTGACTTTGTAAAGTGCCTTGAGATGACATGCTTCATGAATTGGCGTTGTATTAATAAAATTGAATTGAATTGAATGATCCAAAAGGGGCTGACCTTTTGTGTGTGATTGGTAATGGTAACAGCTGTTCTCACCAGGCAGGTTTCAGGTACAAGACCCATGTTTGATAGGTTATTGTCATGACCTACCTGCCTCTGGAGGTTTCTAGCACCTTCCTCCTCAGCTCGGTCTCCACTCAGCCTGATCATCTACACCTGTCTAGCACTAATCATCTTGGACTCATTCCACCTGCCAGCCTCTCCATATAAACCCTTCTCAGTCTCCTCTTCACCGCCAGTCCATCTTGTCTTCTGCACACGAGTGTCTCGCTACCTTCCTCATCAGAAGGACTCACGTCTTCGCTCCCCGGTGCTGACTGCACTCCTCCCTCGCAGCTCCACTTGGATCCAGCTCCAAGCTCCAAGCCAGCCCTGGGTCCCGTCCCAAGGCTCTCCTGTGGTCCTTCAGCCTCCTTCCCGTCTGCCAGCTCCTGCCTTCCTCATCCACTTGCTCCATCCCGGTAACGGACTCTGGTTTCCTTCCTCCATAACCCATCAACCCTCAATAAACCTTCTAAACAAAGCTCCGTGTGTGGTGTGTGTTCGGGTCATCGTGACAAATCCTGACAGTTATAAGTTGATTGGAAAGTATCTGAATTATTTCATCATATTGTTACGAAGAAAACTATCTAATTAATTTGACATCATAAAAAAATATCTGTGACTTCAAATCCCAGTTGTCATAACATTTCACACCTGGGTGTGAAGTAAGTCCATTGGCCAAGGAAGGAAATAGGACAGAGGGTCCCCATTACACCAGGGAGCTAGAAGCTCAGCACAGAGACAAGAACTCCCACTAGGATGTGCAGTGTGCTGCATTCAGAAACCTATAAAGAACTACCCTGCAAACATGGTCTTCACAAAGGAAAACAGAGAGTCCACAGTTGACATTGAATCATCCACAACCTGTTCATTCATTTCACATATAAGTCTAGCTGGAGGCTTAACAGGCCTACCCGACCTAGTGCATAGCCCAGACGGCTGAGTGAAAATAACATCAGTTACGGGCAAGTCCAGTTTCGTGTCAGTACTATGTTCAGCCAAAAGATCGTGCTGAATGAGCTCAGAGTGGACAGCTGCAGTTGTAAGGTTGGAAACTGGTTCAGGAGAGTCTGACAGTGCAACAGATCCAGGGAGATCAGGTTCAGGCAAATCCTTGGTCACATCACTTGAAACAGGAAACACAGTGTCCACTGAAGAACCTCCAGGGCGATTCACAACTTCATCCACACAACTATTGTCCTCCATCTGCAAAAGCCAGGTTACAGTTTTAGTTTCATTGTCCTGTACTTCATCGGGCACAACAGGGTCAGAGAGTCCACTTCCTGCTGTGGACGGGGCAAGGAGAATGATCCTCATCATCAGAAACGGCAGCCGCCGTGAGAAAGTTGACAGGAAGGAGAAGATTTCTGTGGAGAACCTTTGTCCTTGATGTGACAGGATCTCTGATGCAATATATATTTATATCAGGCTTCACAGACACCACCTCATATACTGTTGATTCCCATTTGTCTGCAATTTTCCTCTTTCCTCGCTCACCACGATTAGCAACCAAAACTCTGTCACCCACTTCGAGAGGAGAACCTTTAGCTTTGCGGTTGTAGTACGTTGCTTGGTGGGCTTGTTCTGATGAACTGTTTTGTTGCAGCAATGCGGGCAGCTACAGAGAGGTCATGCTTAAGGCGGGAGACAAATTCATGATGGTCTACAACTGGGCCATTTGACAGAGCATGCTGGAAAACCACATCATTGGGCAGGCGCGGGATCCTGCCGAACATAGGGAAAAATGGCGCAAACCCAGTTGTTTCATGCTCAGTGCAATTGTAGCAGAATGTTAGCATTCGGAGCATCTGAGGCCATCTTGCCTTGGACTGGGGAGGAAGTGCTTGTATCATGTTACCTAAGGTTCTGTTGTAACGTTCCACAATGCCATTCCTCATTGTGTGGTACGGTGTAGTGTGAGATTTTTGTATGCCAGCCATTTCCAGCAGTTCTTTGATGAGAAGACTTTCGAAATTCGCTCCTTGATCTGAATGAATGCGTTTAGGAAAGCCATATATGCAAAAAAAGTCATCCCACAGACGACGAGCAACTTGTTTGGCTGACTGATTTTTGCATGGAAACGCATGTGCCATCTTGGAAAAGTGGTCTGTTTCAACTAGGACATCCACACAGCGCTTATCTGAGAGCTCAGCTGTCCAAAAGTCAATACAGGCCAGTTCCATTGGCTCAGAGGTGTGAATACTTTCAAGGGGAGCTCTGTCCTTAGGTTCTGGAGTTTCGCCAACAACACATCGAAGACAGCACTTAACATGGTTAATGATGTCACGTTCCATCCCAATCCAAAAGAATCTCTGTCTGGCGAGAGACAGTGTGCGGGCCTGGCCCTGATGACCAGCTGAATCATGCACCCCTTGGAGAACTTTGGCTTTTAAAGAGCCAGGGACAATAAACTGTTGAGTTGTCATGTTCATTTGTTTGTCTTTCTTAACTCGATACATCAAGCCATCCTTAATGACAAGCTTAGGCCAATGTCTCAGCAGGTTTAAAACACCAGGTGACTCACTTGCTCGTTCACGTCTGGTGGGTCTCCTGTGACGCTGCATATAATAGAAAAGTCTGCCCAACACACCATCCTGACCTTGTAAATTAGGAAGTTCACTCTTTGGCATCAAGGCAGATTGATCGATGTCACTGAGTTGCAAGACAGCTGGATCAGTGGCTTTCATCTGGCTAAAGCCTCCAGACTCATGTGCCTCAAGAACAGCTGACACATCCTGTGACGTTAATGTCTGGGGAGTCGGTGAGGACACCTCAGCATTGTCATCTGTGCACTCAACAACCAGCTGACAGTTGTTTGTACAATGAAATGCATCTTGGACCGTTTTGTCCATCATATCGTTCACCTGGTTAAGTAGTGCGGTATATGGTTCAGTTACAATGCGATGGCTCATGCATGACTGAACAAATGGTTCTCTACTCAAGGCATCAGCGACAACATTTTTGCTGCCAGGAACATAGTTCAGATCGAAACTATAGGCAGCGAGCCTGGAAACCCACCTTTGTTCACATGCATCTAACCCTGGCTTGGTAAGTATGTATGTTAATGGGTTGTTGTCTGTCCAGACTGTGAAATGACGACCCTTTCAGCCAGTGGCTAAACTTGTCGCATATTGCCCACTTAAGAGCAAGAAATTCCAAGCGATGTGCTGGATAGTTTAGCTGCGAGCGTGAGAGAGTCCTACTGGCAAAAGCCACTGGTCCTAGCCACCCTTTCATCAGGGGGAAGCTGTGACAAAACAGCTCCAATGCCATCAAAAGAGGCATCCACCGCAAGGATGAATGGAGCATTAAGATCCGGATGAGCCAAGGTAACACTACTTATCAAATCTTCTTTCAAAGTTTTAAATGCTTCCTTGCACTCGTCAGTCCAGTCAGAAGGGGACAGTTTAACCTGACCCTTTTTGAATTTGGGTTTGTTGCCTCGCCCTTTTTTGTTCGTCGCTCCAGGCTCAGCTACAAGGCTAAAGCGTGGTTTGGCTTTGACAGAGCACTTCTCAATAAAGTGATGATAATAGAGGACCATCCCAAGAAAGGATCTTATCTTCCTGGCACATGGTGTCTCACCATCAGGCTCCATGAGATCAGTCTCCTGTACCTCACTGATAGCCTGAACTTTACCAGGATCAGTGCTTACACCGTCCTCACTTATCACATGACCCAAAAATTTCACTGACCTACGAAGAAAGTGACACTTTTTTGGAGACAGTTTTAAGTTATCCGCAGCCAGACGAGAGAAAACCATCTGGAGCCGATCAAGCGCAACCTGTTCAGATGGGGCAAAGACCATCAGGTCATCCAAATAACATAGCAAACTAGTGAAATTTTGGTCCCCAAAAATAGACATCATCATCCGCATGAATGTTGCAAGGCTATTGGTCAGACCTTGAGGCGTCCTATTGTACTCATGCAGGCCAAATGGAGATGAAAAGGCAGTAAATCTTTTGTCATCCTCGTGTAGCCTCACATTATAGAACCCTGAGGTCAGGTCCATGGTGGAAAAGAATACATTCCCACCAAGTGCAGCGAGGGCATCTGTTTGATGAGGCAATGGGTGCGCATCTTTAACGGTTCGCGCATTCAGCCATCTGAAATCATTGCAGATGCGGAGGTCTCCATTAGCCTTAACAACCAGAACCAGAGGAGATGAGT
The DNA here is from genome assembly GCF_011125445.2 of Fundulus heteroclitus. NCBI lineage: Eukaryota > Metazoa > Chordata > Actinopteri > Cyprinodontiformes > Fundulidae > Fundulus > Fundulus heteroclitus. The sequence goes on from NC_046375.1 coordinate 31,648,131, forward strand.
ATTCGCTTTGTGATTTACGAATAATTCCTAACTCCTCCATTTCACTCAGAGCAGTGCGCAGTTTTTCATAATGGCAGGGCGGAAGGCACCTGTATGGTAGTCTAAAGGGCTTGTCATCCACAAGTCGTATTCTGTGCACAAAATCTGTAGCATCCCCACAGTCCATTTTATGCCGAGAAAAGATGTAGTCATACTGCTGAATGATCTGCAATAACTTATTTTTCCATTCAAGGGAGACTTCACAGGATGAGAGGTCCAAGTCCTGGAGTCCAATGTCACTCAGAATATGAGACATCTCCTCGTTAGTTACTGGAGTCTTTACAGGGTCTTTGGTGTACTGTGTGTTGGATTGGATACACTCAGGTCTGGCAAAGTCATGTACAGAAACACAAGTAGACACATCTGCAACTTTTGCATTCCTTCTTAAAGTGAGTGGGTTTTCAGTTGGATTTATAATCTTGACAGGAACACACTCATCACCATACAATGATGCCACAACCCATCCCACTAGAATTTGTCTGGGTCTGCACTTGGACTGAGTTGGTTCGATGATGACTGAACAACCAACTAAAGAAACATCAGATGTAGGCAGTTTGGCCCAAACTAAATGTTCAGTTAGGGGCTGGAGAGTAACAGACCTTTTGAGTTTGGCTGTGCCCACTTTGATGGGTTTCATGTCTTGGTCACAGGATGAGTCTGACAGCAGAGACATTAAACAGGGTAAATTGTCTTTGTGAATCCCTCTCTGAGAGGAGCAGTCAGTTGTCTCATCAAAAGATGTTTTCATTTGTGAAATCAGCCACCTGATTGCATTACTGCCCAATATCATGTCATCAGTTTGGCCTGGAACCACTAAAACAGGGATTATGACATTAAAGTCAAAAACTGTTAGAGTGAGTTCATACAATGCAGAAGGTGTGACGACATGACCTCCACATTCAACAATAACAAAATCAGCAGCTGGTTTCTTATCCAGGTTCGTGGGACAGCTTGAAAGTTTTTCTTCAGCCTCCTCACTTATGGTGCACGCCATTGATCCACTATAAACCAAGGCTTTGAGAGAAAGCTTTCCTCCAACAGTCACATCTGTGTAGAACAAGCTGTCAGTCTTTGAAAGTCTCTGAGGGGCTTGCACAATCAATGTCTTTTGTGGTGGAACTTTGCTGCTGTAATTAATGTACAGTGACTCACAGTCATCATCAGAAGAATCCAAGGTGGCAGTGTCACTAAGACGATCTGCGCTGTCCTCCCCTCCACGCAGATCTTTCAGTTTTCCTGCTGGTTGTCAGAAGGCAGCTGCCCTCTCTGACGGCAGTTTCGACTTGAATGGCCAGGAAGATGACAGAAGAAGCACAGATTATTCTGGCGGCAGTGTGTATGTGCAGTGTGAGAATTATCATTACACACAGAACATGGTATGTCGTGCAGTCCTTTAATATTCAGTAAGTGCCTTTTAACAGGTTGCCTTCTGCTGGGCTGGGAGTTGCTTTGGGCTTGAAGTAGGACTTTCTCCAACATGCTAATCAGCCTGTCCATAGTAGAATTGTCTGGGGCCACACCTTGTTGCAGCTCCTGCTTCTGAACAGATGTGGGCGCTGTGTAGTCCACCTCAGCACGGTTCACACTGACTCTGCTTTCTTTTTGAGCAGACCGCAGTCCCTTTTCCATATGATACTCATCCAACACCTCCTGAACATCTTGTGCTGACCATTTTTCTATAGTCTTAGATCTGAAGGTAATAGCTAAATCTTTACATGGACAGTTTCTGAAGAACATGTGAGCAACTTCAACATCTGGATTGTCAAAGGTCTTACCCTGTTCTTGAAGACGGCTAACTGCAACATCAGCTGCTCCATTCAATCTTAGCCAATATTCGAACGGATCCTCATTCTCTTTTGGTCGGGTGGAGTAAAAATTGGCAAGTGGTACGGGGGAGCACTGATCGGACCCAAAGTGTTTGCGAAGAAGTGAATAGATGGCTTGTGGATTATGCTGAACATCAATCCCACAGTTGCGTATTCCACACCTCACAACATCCCTCGCTTTGCCTCTAAGATGGATCAGGATCTCTTCAGCCTGGTGTTCTTTCTGTACACCACTCTTTTTGATGTAACTTTTCATTGAGTCCTCCCATTCGTCAACTGTAACTGTATCAGAACTCTCCCCTTTAAAAATAGGTGGTTCTCTCAACTGGCTTCTGGAGACGAGCTGGACCTGAGAAAGATCTAATGAGCTGCATGGAACGTGATGGCTCTCATTTTGAGTATCTTTTATCGCAGTTCCACTTGGTGTGCTCGAGTTCAAGTGTGCCATAACACTATCAGCCAGCCGCCGTCCTATTTATTGGACAATAGTGCTCATCTGGTCAACTAGCCCAGCATTATCAACTGGAGAATCTGGGATAGATGCGCTAGAACACTGACGAGGTTGAATTTTAGGACAGGTCTGACTACTGGGTGCAACAGCCTCCCCAGTCACAAATGAGTCATTTTCAGTATTTACATCAAATAATGCTCCACCCAATACTTTATCACCCATCGAAAATGGGACAGGGGTGTTAAAGAACCCTCTACCTCTACCCCGACAGAGTGGAGTCATGTTTGATTGTCCAAAATGACTGAAACTCATCTTGACAAAAGTCCAAAATCATTCAAAAGAAATATAATTTCACAAGGATTTATAACACTCAGATGTGCTACTTAGGCTATGGTTGAAAACCCAGATGGCACAGTGGAGCCCCAGCGACGTGAAGATCAGAAGTCACCATCCCAGTCCGATGTAGTTCTGGACGAGTCACGGCACCAATGTGGCCTATGTGGTTCTGGTGGCTTCTTTTGGTGTTGTAAAAATGACAGGGAGCTCAAGCTGGCATCAGCTGGTTTTCATTAATTCTCCATTTTTTCAATGATCCTCATGGCTCTGCATTACACATAAACAGCATCAAGGTAAGGTCAATCTCTAGCATGAAACAAGTTCCTTGTCGGTGATTCTCATGGCTCTGCATCAGTGTTGTAGTCAAGTCACTATGCCTCGAGTCCGAGTCCAGGTTCGAGTCACCAGTGTTCAAGTCCGAGTCAAGTCCAAGTCATTAAAAAAAAAATCCGAGTCGAGTCCGAGTCGAGTCCACTACTCATCCGAGTCGAGTCACTATTGACGTGTGATGTATGACATGAAGCAGTAACATTCCATTGCACTAATAACTCTTTCGCTGTAGTTACCCTTGGTTTTACTCGGTAAAACTACCGTCTCCTAACCATGGTTTTTAAACATTGTTGTTATGGAACGCGCAACAGCGACTCGAGGTACGCTGATAGGCCGCATATGAAGGATGTTGAAGCCGCAAGCGGCGTCGATCGGCCCTCGAAGCCAAGCGCGCTCCGGCCTATTGGCCACCGCCGCGGTGCCGGCCGGCGGGCGGGGTTCGCGCACCGCCGCGGTGCCGGCCGGCGGGCGGGGTTCGCGCACCGCCGGCCGCCCGCCACCGCAGATGCTGTCACGCATTTTCCTCGCCCGTCCACCGGGCGATTCCCACAAACGCGTTCGGCAGCGTTCCCCCATGACTCACAACAAATCTGGAGCAGATCGGTCGATGCAGCGAGGAGATACAGCCGTTGGATAATGATAATGCATTTGGCCACCGGGCCAGACTAAATTGTTCGGCGGGCCGGAAAATTTATACCGATTCCTGGACGGTGACTACAAACAGAAAAAAAAAAAATAGCCGCTGACGCCATGAACGCCGAGCAAGAGAAAAACAACGACTTACCTTTCTATCAACTTGGCCAGTTTTCCAGTCTTTCCGAGCCCTCGACACTCAAGCCATCGTTTGAGCTGAACGTTGGTATGTTATTCCACAGTTCTACCAGTAAAATGGGCGCCTGGACATCCTCTTGTGAAAGTTTAACAGCTGTAAAGTCGGTCATATCCTTGTATCTGTTGCATGTGTAACGGCTGGTTGCTACGAGCGCTCTCACACTGTTTGCCCAACCTTAGCGGCAAGGGGCGTTGCTTATGAGATGGTGACGTCACGTGCGCGGCACGACATTTAGATATTAAAATCATACACCAAATAATATTCTAATGACATATTAAAATTATAGCCTAATTATATAAAAAAAAGTTGAGTCTTTTTCTCAATTTCCGAGTCAGAATGATCTGAATGTAGGAGTCCGAGTCCAAGTTCGAGTCATCAGTGCTCAAGTCCAAGTCAAGTCACGAGTCTCTAAATTTAGCTAATAACTCGGACTCGAGTTCGAGTCTCGGACTCGAGTACTACAACACTGCTCTGCATTACACATAATACCCCGCTCTTCCTAGGGTGAATGCAGTACCCCGTTTTACCAGCAGATGGTAAATTTTAGCAGGATTTAACCTGAACCAATTCAACTATGTTACATATAGGCTGTGTGGAGTTCTTAATGAAACTGTGTGCTTTCACTTAGCCAGCTTAAGACACTGCCGCATTTAGAATAAATGGTTAAGCTAAACTCTGAAGTTGAGTCCTCCTTAGACAGTGTTTACAGTGGTAAGCTATACCTGTCCTTTGGTTTTCTAGAATTGTGTTGTTACTGAAATGTGCTGTATGAATAAACTTGCTTTGCCTTGCCTTATGCAGATGGCATTACACCTCATTTTACACTGGCCCTAGCCTATTCCGCCCACCTCCACACCGCTGGGGTCCACTCTATTCAACTAATTTTGGTATAAATAAATACAAATACTGTCACCTGCTGGACAGGAGTTTTCCTCATAACTTCCCCATATTGGGCTGTTTTATGTAAATGGCCCCTAGCAAATGGAAACACATCAAACTTAAACATCCTAAATGTTGGTTTACCCCAGAAAAAGCAAAGCCTGGGGTAAATAGAACACGGAGATGTTTATTGCAGATGTCAGACAGGAGGCACTGTTGTTGTGATGTTGGTCTACTCTGTCAGTGTGCGCAATGTATGGTGAACAACCACCCACTTTAAGTTTCCTCAGGCAATCAGCATTATGTATGCCTCTGTCTCACCCCTTCTCTCCACCCCCAGTGGAATTGATCAAGATGTAGTAATGCGGCATGTTATATTGTAGGTGATGTACCCGTGCTATTAAAATGAGAAAAGTAATTACTGTAATTACTCTATCACAGAAAAATATAAGGCCATTGATTACAGCGCTGTGTTGTAACACCATTTGTCATGATTTAGGTTTTTGTTTGTCTTGGATTTTTCCGAAAATCTGCTCAACTCCCTTCAGCTACCACTCATCCTCCAATCAGGTCAGCCACTTACCAGCCACCATCTGTTCCCCTGTCTATTTATACTCGGCTCATTCCCCTGCTCACTGCCAGATCTTATCTCCTGTGCACTGCTGTTTTGTACGCTCTGGTGAGCCTTCTGCCTGCATCTGATCAAGTCTAGTTCTGCCTGCATCTGGTTAAGCCCAGTTCCGCCTGCATCTGATCACGTCTGGTTCTGCCTGCAATTCCTGGTCAGTCTGGTTCTGTTTTCCTGTCTCATCCCGCCACTACTCATCCCCCCAATAAACTTTTTAAAACCTAACTCTATGTCCGGTTTGAATAGCGGGTTCATACTTGTAATCATTACAGTACGATGTGGCCATCATGAACCTGTCGCCGACAGAGTTTATGGTCCGGAATTATAATTATGATGGACACTTGGGCTCTGTTCAGTGCTGAAAGCAGTATCTGGGACTCACCTGAGGTCTCCATGGGAACTTCGTTCGAGGATTCCAGACTGGCAATTTGTCCTCCTGGAATCGGTCCCAGACGGCATTTCCCCTGCAAGAGCTCACCTACTCAGCATCGTCTGCCTCCTAGCTGTCCTAAGCACCAACGTCAGTTCGCCAGCCCTGTTTCTGTCCCTTTTGAGGTTAGTCTGGTCATTGAGTCCTTTACACAGCCAGTCCAGGCTGCAGAGTCGCCATCTCGGTGTTCTGATCCCCCAGGAAGGAGTAGACATCAGCGGAAAGAAGCTTTCCCCTACTCGTCAGCCAGCGGATTCTTCAGCCGACTCGCCCCAGCCTTAGTTTAGCTGTGCATCTGTGTTGTAACCGCCTGTTTCCACTCTCCCTGCAAACGCTTCCTTGTCTTCACCCAGTCCGGCTGGATCGATCTCGCTGCCTGCCGCAACTGAGTGACCTAGAGCTCCGCCCACCGATTCCTCTCACACCACCCATGAGGAGTTGGAGGACAAAATTAAATCCTTTGTACCCATTATCAAGAGGCTTGAAGAGACTCTATTAGCCTTTCTTGAGGAGAAGTTAAAGGAGCTGGAAGAGAGTTACAGAGCTGCTTTAAAGACTTTTTATCACCATCCTGCCTCACCAGCCGTTTATAAATCTGCTACCAGGGGTCATCCAGCAACCAATATTCCTGCCACAGAGTCTGTTTACATCTTAGAGGACGCATCTGATTCCATCCAAGTCAGAGAGGTCGCATCTGAGCCCATCGATGACAGAGAGGACGCCTCAACTCCTGTTCTCATCACTGAGAGTCTAGTGGATGCCTCAGCTCCTGTTCTTGTCATCTGCTAGAACTGCTGGTCCCTGGGCACCATGTTTCTGGTCATTTCAGTCCCCGAGCTTCAGGACATATCAGACCCCACGCTTCAGGACAATTCTGACGCCAAGCTCAAGGACACGTTTGACGTCAAGCTCCAGGACACGTTTGACGTCAAGCTCCAGGACACATCTGACACCAAGCTCTAGGACACGTCTGACGCCGAGCTCCTTGCAAGGAGCAGCTCGTTATTCAGAGGTGTTTGACTTATCTGTTCGACTTATCAATGTTTGATTTTTCACTGTTTGACTTTTCAGTGTTTTATTTTCCAATGTTTAATTTTTCAGTGTTTGATTTTTCAATGCCTAATCTCTTCAGGTTTAAGCCTTTGGTCATCTTGGCCTCGCCTGTCTAACATCCTGCAACACAAACACTTTCACCAACCAGAATAATGGATTTGTAACAGAGTGTTACGCTGAGAAGAGAGGTGTGTATGGAGAGTAGAAGGGGTGTGGGGGGCGTGTTTGACCAGTTTTCCAAATATGGTTGTAGCCAATCAGAGTGAAGTCAACAAGGTACAGTTGCACATCATTACCGTACCCAACCCGGACATAACAACAAGCTTATGTTATTTTTTTATGAAATACATATGTAGCAATATCAACTACAAGAAATGGTTTATACAGTGATGGCATCTTTAATATAGGTTTTTGACAAAATACTTTGACTTTGTTATTGGTACCTGTGTGAGCTAGTTTTGCTTTCTTGAGGACAGAGAAGTAACTATCTAGTGACACTTTCACTTACCTGCCACTCCAGTCTCCTCATTTAGTCTTCTGCAGGCTTGGTCCTTTCTGGACTCGTCTCTGTAGTAATAATTGGTTGAGTCATACAACTCAGGGCAACCGCAGATAGCCACTATCGGTTTTTACATTTTATTCCATGTTGAATGAAAACAGCTTTGTCTCTGCTGCAGTACTTCACCTTACGTCACAGCCACATCCAGTTCCTGATTAGTTTGTTGCAATGCAACAAGACACAAAAGTTCAACTTTTTCAACTCCAGCCATTGTCCCTTTGCATCCATTGCAGGTGTTGTGTCACTCTGGCTTCGCTTTAATAGTCAGAATTGTACCTTTTGCGTTGCTAGAAATTGCCTCACTTTGCGTGGCATAGCTCCTGTGTTGCACCTGTACATGGGGATAACATGTAAACCAGTTGCTTTTTTTTAACTAAGAATAACTTCCAAACTTAAAATGCTCTTACATATTTTGGCTCTGACAATGTTTTTTATATATTTTAATATTTTAATAAACTTCCTTCTTTAAAGTTTTGTTTGTAAAGGTATTGATATACTCTCAAAAGGAAGTAATGTCTTTCGTGCCTACGTAACCATGCGTGCCTACGTAACCATGACAACTTTGAAAATTGTTAGTTATGATATTAACGGAGTAAATTCTAAAAAAATCCTAACTCAATTAAAAAGGTTTAGCTGTATAATTGGGCTTCCACAAGAAACTAATTTAAAATGAGAGTGGGTAGGCCATGTATTCAGTGCATCCTATGAAAACTATAAAAAAAAGGGTAGTAGCTATACTGTCATAAATCTTTATGCTCTGTAGCAGAAAATGTACTCAAGGATAAAAAGGGCCGCTGGATATTTGTTATTGGTTCGATCAGAGGAATTACTCTAACAATTCTGAATGTTTATGCTCCAAATAAGCATAATCCAGGTTTATAATCCAAGAGCTAGCCCAAATTTCAGCATGACATTCTAAAGGAATAATGAGGATTTTAATTGTGTCTTAAACCACTATATCAACAAATTTCCATTTAAACAAAAATATAAATTTTTAAAAACAAAGGCACTGATAATTTTGCTAGAGGAGTTGGGGAGTGTTGAAATATGGCTTGCAAAAACGGCAAAGGTCAGAGATTACATACATTTCTTAAAAGTTAATTAAAGCCACTCTAGAATTTGTCATGTTCGCCTTTATGTGTTTGGCCCACATGCAGAAAACACTCGGGGAAAACAGTTCAGATCTCAAGGGTTTTATTATAATAGAGCCACGGGGCGGAGCCACGAGGAAGATCTGTCACCGCAAATTGGGGCACAACGGAGAACCAAGGCCTGGAGATCGGGTCAGTCTGGAGATAAGGGAGACACGATTAATTGTGGGTGAAGCAAGGGGACTCTACGGAGAACCGTAAGCTTACCACAAAGCACGGGAACCGAACCGGGGAGGAAGCGGTGTGGACTCAGCCCTGCCTGCGGGTGGAGTTGGCAGGCGTCCGGGAGAACAGTGAGCGGAGGCAGATGTGGGTCCGAGCAGCACTGGGGAATCCAGGGATCCAGGGATCAAGAGCAGCGGGTGGAACCAGGTGAACGTCAGAGGTGGTCTTGGATCTGGGTGGAGGGGAACCGACTCGGAAGGAACCAGAGGGATACTTGAGGCATCCACCACGAAGGGGAACACAGGAGCACAAGAGGTACCTGGGAAACACAGAGGAGGGTTTCTAGTTCTTTTTTTAACCTTGTCAGGCGAGAGGCAGTGGCCGATTATGCATACCACAATGGCAACACTCTGGCATCCACCCTCTGTTCGAGCACAGTTCTTATAGTGTTGCCCGGTGCTGCTGAACTGTCTGCAGGTGTGTGCGCTCCGCCCACCAGTTAACCCCGAACACCTGTGGAGAGAGCAGAGGCATCAGAACCGGCAGCAAGCTGCACGGCCCTGCTGGCTGAGTCCTGACACCACCCCTCCCTCAAGGGTCGCCTCCTGGCGACCCAGAAGAGGAAGAGGAGGGAAGGGAGGAGAGAAAGGAGTCAATGAGGTAACGGTCAGGGATGGAGGAGCCGGGGAGCCAGGATCTGTCCTCAGGACCACGACCAACCCAGTCCGCGAGGTATTGGAAACCTCTACCTCGTGGATGGGAGGCCACGATCCGTTGGATCTGGCGTCCGTGGTGGTCCTGGGTGGGTGGAGGGGGTTCGGCCGGAGGGCACAGGGGACTGGAGGTAACTGGCTTGATTTGGGACACGTGGAAAGTAGGATGGACGCGGGAGTGAGACGGGAGACGAAGACGGACAGAGGTGGGGCTGACGATGGAGACAATCTCGTAGGGACCAGTGAAGCGAGGGGACAGCTTGCGGGAGGCGGCTCGGGAGGGAAGGTCTCTGGTGGAAAGCCAGACTCGCTGACCGGGGTGGTAACTGGGGGCTGGGACCCGCCTCCGGTCAGCGAATCGGCGGTTCTGTTCGGTGGTGTGGTTGAGGGCTTGGATGGTTTGGGTCCAGAAGTCCCTACAGCGGTTGATGTGTTCTTGTACGGAGGGGACGGCGATCAGTCGGTTGTCATCTGGAAGTAACGGGGGCTGGTATCCTAGGGAGATCTCAAAGGGGTTTAGTCCGGTGGCTGTAGAAACGTGGCTGTTGTGGGCGTATTCGATCCATGGGAGGTATTTATTCCAGTCAGAGGGATTATTGGAGGTGAGACAACGGAGGGCGGTCTCCAGCTCCTGGTTCTTCCGCTCTGTCTGACTGTTGGTCTGCGGGTGGTAACCGGAGGTTAGAGTATACCGGGCCCCAGGGCCACGGCTAACTCCTTCCACACCCGCGAGATGAAATGAGGACCACGGTCAGACAGAATCTCCTGTGGGATCCCATGCAGGCAGAACACATGTCTAACCTGTCTAACCAGGAGCTGGGCCGTTTGGAGAGCAGAGGGGAGTTTTCTGAGGGGGATAAGATGGCAAGCCTTAGAGAACCGGTCAATAATGGTGAGTATGGTTGTCATTCCTTGTGACGAGGGAAGACAGGTGACAAAATCCAGGGCGATATGGGACCAGGGGCATTCAGGGACAGGTAAGGGCTGGAGGAGGCCTGCAGGGCGTCTGTTGGAGGCTTTGTTTTGGGCACACACGGGACACGAGAGGATGAATTGTTTGACATCACGGGACATGGTGGGCCACCAGAAACGACGGGAAAGAAACACTAGGGTGCGATGGATGCCAGGGTTAGCGGAGAACTTCTCAGAGTGGGCCCATTGGATGACACAGGACCTGGCTGAGGAGGGAACATAGGTTCGATTTGGGGGGCCTGTACCAGGGTCAGGGTCGGACTGTTGAGCTCAGGAAATAAGATCTTGAACCTCCCACTGGAAGGCTCCAAACACACAGGACGAGGGGAGGATGGTTGCTGGTTTCTTCACGGAGTCAGGGGGAGAATAAATGCGGGACAGGGTGTCGGGCTTTAGGTTCTTAGAACCGGGGCGATAGGAGATGGACAAATTAAATCGGGAAAAGAAAAGGGACCAGTGGGCCTGTCTGGGGTTCAACCGCTTTGCTGTCTGGATGTAAGCCAGGTTCTTATGATCTGTCCAAATGAGCACGGGCTGCTCGGACCCTTCTAGCCAGTGACGCCACTCCTCCAAGGCGAGCTTGATGGCTAGTAGCTCACGATCTCCGACATCATAATTCCTTTCCGCCGGGGACAGACCCCTGGAGAAGAAGGCGCAGGGGTGTAGCTTCTGATCCTGGTCCGAGTTCTGAGACAGGACTGCACCCACCCCAGTATCAGAGGCGTCGATTTCCACCACAAACTGCTTCTTAGGGTCTGGGTGGATCAGGATGGGTGCTTGGGAGAACCTCATCTTGAGGTCAGAGAGCGCAGAGTCAGCCTTGGAGTTCCAAGAGTAGGGGGTCTTGACAGAGGTGAGAGCATGGAGAGGGGCGGCGATCTGACTATACCCCCTGATGAAGCGTCGGTAGAAATTGGCGAACCCTAGGAACTGTTGTAGTTCCCTTCTGGTCTCGGGTACCGGCCAGTCTTGGACCGCCTTGATCTTTTCGGGGTAAGATCGGACCCGCCCCCCTTCAAGGATGAGTCCGAGAAACGAGACTGAGGACTTGTGAAACTCGCACTTCTCTGCTTTGACGAACAACTTGTTTTCCAGGAGGCGTTGGAGGACTGCACGGACATGTTGGAAGTGTTCTGTTGGGTTTCAGGAACAAATGAGAATGTCATCCAAGTACACAAATACAAAGATGTTCAGGAAATCTCGGAGGACATCATTCACAAGAGCCTGAAATACTGCTGGGGCATTGCACAGGCCGAAAGGCATAACCTGGTATTCGAAGTGTCCGAGTGGCGTCTTAAAGGCTGTCTTCCACTGATTTCCCCGGCGAACCCGCACTAAGTGGTAAGCATTACGCAGATCTAGCTTAGTGAAGAAGAGAGGAGTGGGAGGGGATACTTGTTCTTCACAGTAATGGCGTTTAACCCCCGATAATCAATACATGGGCGAAGGGAACCATCCTTCTTAGAAACAAAGAAAAACCCTGCCCGTAGCGGTGAAGACGAGGCACGGATTAGCCCAGTAGCTAAAGACTCCTTAATGTATTTCTCCAGGCCCTGACGTTCTCCCTGAGAAATGTTGTAAAGGCGACTAGTCAGCAGCGGAGCACCAGGCAAGAGGTCGATCGCACAATCGTACGGGCGATGGGGCGGAAGCGAACTAGCTTGGGTCTTGCAGAAAACCTGCCTGAGATCGTGATAGCGCTCGGGCACCAGTTTTAAAATCTCAGGATCAGGCTGAGAACTAGACTGCGTGAGAGCCTGTGACGAGGGAACAGCTGACTGTAGACAAGTGGCGTGACAACTAGGCGACCAGGTCTCCACCCGTCGCTCCGCCCAATTGATGTGCGGATTGTGTTGCTGTAACCAAGGAAACCCAAGAACAACGGGGGCGTGCTTAATGGGAAAAACTAAGAAAGAGACCCATTCTCTATGGTTGCCGGAAACTACGAGTTCAAGAGGACTCGTTCTGTGGGTAATACGCGGAAGAACCCCGCCATCCAGGGCAGAAACCTGGAGAGGCGAACTCAAGGGAACTGTCACCAGCTTAGCCTGGTGAACAAAAGAATGATCAATTAAATTAAAATCACACCCGGAATCCACAAGGGCGGATAACTTAAACGTGTCCCCAGCAGACAAAATCGCCGCTTGCAGGCAAAGACGCGGAGGAGAAGAAAATGTAAACTTAGGCTTGCCCGCCGGTTTCTCCGCTAAAACCGACGGACCTGATCTTTTGGTCAATCTGGACAATCCTTAATAAAGTGAGCAGGGGAAGCACAATAAATACAGAGCCTCGCGCTCATGCGCTGCTGCCGCTCATCAGCAGAAAGCCTAACCCGACCCAACTGCATGGGTTCCGGCGGGGAAGGAGAAGCGCAGCAGCGGGTCTGATGGGGGTCCGCTCGATTGGAGCCGGCCGGGTAACTGGCAGTCTCTCGGGGCGGCTCTTACCGCGTGCCCGTAAGCGGTTATCTAACCGCACCGCCAGCGCGATGTATTCATTTAAAGTGGCGGGTTGCTCTACCCGTGCCAGCTCGTCCTTAAGGGACTCATCGAGAGCCTGGAGAAAAACAGATTTTAAGGCGTGTTCCTCCCAGCCGGCCGCAGCCGCCACGGTACGAAACTCAATGGCAAAGTCTGCTACCCGTCTGCCCCGCTGTCTAAGAGTCAGGAGTCGCTGTGAATCCTGTGCCTCGTCGGACTCGGCTGCAAAGACCGTTTTAAACTCTGAAATGAATTCACTAAATGTGCAGCCGAACTGTTGACAATCGGGGAAACGGGATTCTGCCCATCTTAGTGCTCGGCCCGTTAAAAGCCGCAGGACAAAAGAGATCTTGGAGTGATCTAGAGCGAAGGTTCGTGGCGAATTGTTGAAAGCTAGGGAGCACTGGAACAAAAATCCCTGACAATCACCAGCCTCTCCGGAGTATTTCTCCGGAGTGAGCGAGGGGGTTTCGGGGACATGATCTGACGTCACCGCTGACGCAGCCTCGGGGGAGGGGCTAGGAGGCTCGGACGGAGTAGGCTGGAGGCTTGCATTGAACATGCCGGCCAGCTGGTTAATCTGGGCCGCTAAACCCTGCATCTGACTCTGCAACCCCAACATTGAGGTATCTAAACCTCGGATCTGATCCTGTTGAGCTGTTAACATCCTACCGAGTGCCTCTGCTGAGTCTGTTTGGCCAGAGTGTTCTTCTGTCATGTTCGCCTTTATGTGTTTGGCCCACATGCAGAAAACACTCGGGGAAAACAGTTCAGATCTCAAGGGTTTTATTATAATAGAGCCACGGGGCGGAGCCACGAGGAAGATCTGTCACCGCAGATCGGGGCACAACGGGGAACCAAGGCCTGGAGATCGGGTCAGTCTGGAGATAAGGGAGACACGATTAATTGTGGGTGAAGCAAGGGGAATCTACAGAGAACCGTAAGCTTACCACAAAGCACGGGAACCAAACCGGGGAGGAAGCGGTGTGGACTCAGCCCTGCCTGCGGGTGGAGTTGGCAGGCGTCCGGGAGAACAGTGAGCGGAGGCAGATGTGGGTCCGAGCAGCACTGGGGAATCCAGGGATCCAGAGCAGCGGGAGGAACCAGGTGAACGTCAGAGGTGGTCTTGGATCTGGGTGGAGGGGAACCGACTCGGAAGGAACCAGAGGGATACTTGAGGCATCCACAACGAAGGGGAACACAGGAGCACAAGAGGTACCTGGGAAACACAGAGGAGGGTTTTTAGTTCTTTTCTTAACCTTGTCAGGCGAGAGGCAGTGGCCGATTACGCATACCACAATGGCAACACTCTGGCATCCACCCTCTGTTCGAGCACAGTTCTTATAGTGCGGCCCGGTGCTGCTGAACTGTCTGCAGGTGTGTGTGCTCCGCCCACCAGTTAACCACGAACACCTGTAGAGAGAGCAGAGGCATCAGAACCGGCAGCAAGCTGCATGGTCCTGCTGGCTGAGTCCTGACAGAATTGACTTATTTTGTATTTCCAAAAAAGAGGTCCACAGAGTAGTGGAAAGTCATATCAAGCCTCCAACTATTTCAGATCATGGACCAGAGATAATGTCATTAAGAATAGATCTGGAGAAACCTTTAAAGCTATGGAGATTAAATTTATCACTTTTAAACAACCCAAAGATCGTCCAGTATATGCAAATGTAACCTTTTTTTTAGATATTAATGATAGTGACATGATTTCCCCTTCTATTTTATAGGACACTGCTAAAACATACCTGAGGGGGAAAATTATTTAATTTTCTTCAAAATTAAAAAATATCGTGAGAAAAAACAAGAAAATCTACAAGACCAAATTAGGAAACTTGAAACCGAACATAAAAGAATTAACAATGGCACTATATTACAGGAGCTGAAAAAAATTTAGACAAGATTTTAACAACTTACTGACTTACAACATACAGTAAAAGGCGCTTTACATTTCCCTTACCAAAAAATATTATGAGGAGGGAAATAAGCATGTAGAGTATTAGCATTTCAGCTAAGATCACAGACAAGTTGAACAGTTACATGCCCATTATCCAAAAAGTTGGAATCCCATTCCAAAAAAATAGCAAATGCATTTTCAAAATACTACAAACAATTATGCTTCTGTGATTACTCCCAACAAAGCAAATAAAATGAAGTAATTCTTTTCACCAAATTAATCTGCCAAATTTAATGAGAATGAGGCTAATGCTTTAGTGGGGACAACTACCGAAGAAGAGATAAAATCTGTTATAGAAAAGCACAAAAATAACAAATTACCTGGAACGGATGGGTTCCCAGGAAAGTTTTCCAAACGCTTCCAGGCTGAACTTATTCCACTCTTATACAGAGTGTTTAATTATGCTTTAAGAGCAAAAGATTCACCAAAAACATGGGCAGAAGTAATTATTCCGGTCATACAGTAGGAGGGTAAAGACCCCACACAATGTGCCTCTTATAGACCAATAAGTTTATTGTGTAATGACGTTAAGATTTTGGAGTGCCATTATGGCCAGAAGACTACAAAGATTATTAATAAACTTAATAACACCGATCAGATGGGACTTATACCCAAAAGATTTGGAATAAATAACATATTCTAAATGTAATATCAATGGGCCAGCAAGGTCCACACCCATCAATGCTTCTCGGCTTGGGTGCCGAGAAAGCATTTGATTGGGTGAATTGGATGTTCCTTAAACAGGTCCTATTAGAAATGGGTTTTGATGAAAATTTTATTAATTGGTTTGATGTGTTGTACTCCAATGTCACTTCTAGAGTATGTGTAATGGTTATGGATTTAGAAAGATGGACAATTTTACTGCTATCCTTTTTTTGGGAGGATTGAAACAGTCAAAATGAATATTCTCTCCAGATTGCTGCATTTGTTTATGTCCCTTCCTATTTGGATCACAACAACTAGTTTTAAAAAAATGCAAAAAATGATTTCTACTTTTATTTTGCAGAAAAGAAAGGCCACAATCAATTTACACAGCTGACCAGCAGTAAAGTTTATGGAGGTCTTAACCAACCAAATTTACAACATTTATACTATTGGGCAGCATAATTGTGTAGGACTGTAGAATGGCTAACACAGAATAAAGAAACAATATAGTTGACATTGGAACAAAGCTCATTGTCAGGGTACAGTTTCACCCACTTCACCATGAACAGTTCCAGCACTTTCTGCCTCCCATGCTGCCTGTTCCCACTCCACAGCTAATCCCTGCACCTGCTGTCAATAATCAAAGGAAACTGATTCCACCTGCCACTCTGTCTACTTAAGGGCTCCTCTGCCAGCCCTTCATTGCTGCTCACCTCACATCAACCCCTTGCTCACCTCTTGCTCCAGCCTACGCCTCATGTCCTGCGCTGCCTTCTTGCCGTTCCTTTCACCTCAAGCCTGCTGTGCTCATCTTTCTCATGCCTGCCTGCTGTTATGCCAGAAGCTGTTTTAATATGATTATTATTATTAATAATAATTTGGTGTTATAATATTAATAATAGGTTATTCAAACTCAAATAGTAGTTATAACAAGAGCTCTGCACCACATTAGCATATTTTCACATTTGCATCACTGCATCTCTATCTAGCATTACTGTAGGAGCCATGAAGGTGTTTTATTATTATTATTATTATTATTATTATTATTATTATTATTATTATTATTATTATTATTATTATTATTATATTCAATCTGATTTATGTAATGTTAAGTAATATAATTTAATGGTTTATATTTGGGTTACTTGGGTTATTATATTTCGTTACTTTTGTTGTTTAATTTCTTGTCAAAGTAACTGGGGGCGGTAACATTGAACTAATTTTACGGCAGGTGCTCAGGCACGGGAGGAAGTAGCCTAACTGGAGAGAGGGTGAGTTACGGGGAGGCCGTATCTTTTGTTGACCGCTGTTACGCTGCCTACACTGTGATTTTCTTTTTACTTTGAGCACGTTATTATTATTGGATTACTGGATTAAGTTGGACTACCTTTTTCAATAAACTCGTCAAACGCATCTGAATCGCAGCAGATTTTTGTTTGGTACAGTGCGTCATACAATTATACGCTCATACCTTAGCCTCTCAGCGACTGCTTGGCTTTTTGGATACAAGTCGCTACATTTTTGTCAACAAAAGACGACATTAGGAAAGCAACTGCAGACGTTTCAAGGACCAAATGGGAGAAAGGATCATCGGAGGTAAAGGAAGGAAGACTGGACCGACTTTCGATCATTAGGCCACAGCCTCGGAAGATTCAAAAGCCAGGTAGGCTGGCTGGTGTTTATGCACATTAAGCTGTACATTGGAAGGAATGTGACATGCATATGCTGTTTGTCCATTGGGGACATTGTTGGATTCAACACCGTTTGAGTTGTCATACCGATCGCTGGCATTGATTGTGTGGATTCGGTGCTGTAATATCTCCGTACTGTTAGATGATGAATCTTTGCTTTGTCTCTTTGAAATTGCCGCTGCTCTGCTAATGTGCGTGACGTTTCTGGATTTGTGGAAGTGTTTGGATGCATTGTAGCCTACACCCATGCTACATTGAAGCTCTGCTTTGTCTCATTGAAATTGCCGCTGCTTTGCTACTGCATGACATGTTTTGAACATGTTTGAATGTTAAAGTGGATGCACATTTATTGAGAAGTTACTGAGAAAAACAAAAAAAGAAAATGAGTCAAAAGGGATTTTTCAAGTTCTGAAATGGAGAGTGAGAAAAGGCAATTTAAGACCACAGCAAAATCTTTGGCAAACAAAATCAAAACGCTTCAAAATAAAAGGAGAAAGAGTGTGGATAAAGTTAAAGGGTTCATACAACAAATGAAAACATTAATGAAAAATAAGGAAAATGTTTCACAAGTACAATCTCTTTTGGAGAGTTTAATTGATCAGTGTGGAAATGTCATCAAGTCACATGACCTGCTGATTCCTTTACTCCCTGAAGAGCAACAGAAGATCCATAATGAATGGTTTTCTAACATCATGACCTATAGCAACACATTTCAAAGGCGTGTTGAGCAATGGTTGATTGAGCCAGATGAATTGCTTGAGTTACATGATCAAACGGATTATGGTGAAATGAATAAACAGGAGTTGCCTCCAATACCTGATGAAACTCAGCAACAGGATGCCTTAGTCATTGATGCAGATGAGCTGCAAGACAATGTAAAACCAAATGACAGTGTGTCAAATGTGGGAAGCAGGGTGTCCAAATCACGAAACTCTGCCACAGGAAGAGAGTCTGTTGCTTCCAGTATTTCTTCTGCACGTCTCAGAGCAGAGGCTGACTTGGCAGCTTTAAGGACAAGACAAAAATTATTAAAAGATAAACATGAACTGGATAAGGAGGAGGAACGGTTGCGTAAAAGGAAAGAACAATTTAAGTTGGATGAAGAAATTGCGGCAAACATGGCAAATTTGGATGTGCTCAAGTCTCGGAGCATCTTGAGTGAGAGAACCTCTGTATCGAAGCGCTCGGATGGAATGAACTCCTATCTGGCAAAAGGACAAAAACTGCTCCTTAATACTAAAGCAAAGTCATTTGTACCACAAAGGTCACAACATGAAATCAACCATGCTTACCTGGATGCAGGAACAATACCTCAGGAGAGAAATCCATCTCAGTTAATTCATTCACATGGAACCAATTTATATGCAGTGAATCACAGTACTCTAGAAGGGATACAAATGCAAGATGGAGATGCCTTAAATATTGGTCCAAATGAAGATCAAAGCAATGTGTTTGGCATTATGAGCAAGCAAAATGAAATAACATCACTGTTGGTGCAGCAGCAGTGTCTTTCATCTTTGCCTAAGAGGGAGATACCAATCTTGGACGGTGATTCATTAAAATATCATGCGTTTGTGAAGGCCTTCGAGAACAGTGTGGAAAGGAACACTGCAAATCACAGTGACATACTGTATTTCTTGGAACAGCACACAAGGGGTCACCCCAAAGAATTGATCAGAAGTTGCCAGCATATGGCTCCTGAGAGAGGATATGCTAAAGCAAAAGTGTTGTTAAAAGAGCAGTTTGGAAATGAACAGAGGATTTCATACGCATACATGGAAAAAGCTCTTTCATGGCCGCCAATCAAGAATGAAGATGCAAAAGCTCTTCGTGATTATAGCCTTTTTCTCAGAGGTTGCTGTAACGTTATGGAAGAGGTGCAATACATGCATGAACTGGACATACCTGCTAACATGCTAACCATCATAAAAAAGTTACCCTACAAATTCCGAGACAAGTGGCGTTCTGCAGCCTGTGAACTACAGGATATGCGCAGCCAGAGAGCTACATTCATTGACCTCACAACTGTCATAGAGAAACAAGTGCGGGTTCTAACTGACCCAGTGTTTGGAAACATACAGGACGCTCCATCACTGACAACTAATAAAGGAGTGAACAAGCTAAATCCATAAACTCGTTCTGGAATTAAGGGAACCAGCTTTGCTACCACTGTAGCTCCTGTGATACACAAGACTCAGCCTGGAACTGAGCGTGTGGAGTTTGGAAGGAGAACATGCATCTGTTGTGGAGAAGGACATGTTTTGGATTTGTGTCCACAGTTGGGGAAGAAGGCACACAAAGAGAGGATAGGCTTCTTAAGAGAGAAGGGTGTCTGCTTTGGCTGTTTGTGTATTGGACACATGAGCAAAGTTTGCAGAAAACGGATTTCCTGTGCAAAATGTGGTCTAAAACATCCAACTGTTCTTCACATTCCACAAAAGGAAAAGGACAAGGATCCGGACCAAGCTGAGAGGAAATCAGAGTTGTCCGTCAACAGTGCCCTGATGTCAAGTGGGCTTACAGGGGCTGGTGATTACGACTGCAAACTTCCAATAGTTCCAGTGCAAGTTAAGTCCAAGAAGGGCGATACGATTGTCACCACCTATGTTTTCTTGGACCCGGGAAGTACGGCCGTGTTGAAACCATCAGATTTTGGTGAAGTGACTACAGCACAATTACATCATTTCTGTGATGCAAGCGAGGATGGCTATGGAACAGTGAAATTCGCAAGGCTTCACAACCCTCTCAGTGGAGGTATGTTGGAACAGCAAGTAATCCAGCCGATGTCGCCTCCAGGGGTGTGAAAGGTGATGCATTTCTCAAGGATGCAACATGGGTGTCAGGGCCTCGTTTTCTCCTTCAACCGGAGGATGAGTGGCCTGTCAACCCCGAGGATATTCATCGACTAACAACAGATGACCCTGAGGTCAAGAAGGAAACCACAGTAAATGCTGTACAGGCCAGTGAGGAGGCTGATGCAGTATCTTGCATGATCCACCACTTCAGCTCTTGGATCTGTCTGAGAAAGTCTGTAGCCTGGATCTTGAGATTCAAGACTTGGCTCTCATCTCTCTGTCAGAAGAGGAGACAGTTTAATGTGGCTCTTGCACAATCAGGATTGGATGAAGAACAACAACGACGTATATTTGAGAGGGATATGGAAACATTCAAGCAAAAGACTCTCTCAGGTTGTCTATCAGTGGAGGAGTTGGAGAAATCAGAGATGGAGATCATTAAGTTTAGCCAAAGGAGAAGGTTTCCAGAAGAATTCGCCATGCTGGAAAAAGGCAAAAGTGTCAAGGCTCACAGTCACATCTACACGCTCTGCCCACTATTGGAAGATGGGATTTTGAGAGTTGGCGGCCGGCTCAGCAGGTCATCTATGCCAGCGGAAGCTAAGCATCCTGTAATACTTGCAAAAGATTTGCATATCTCAACCCTTCTGCTGAGACACGTCCATCAAGAAGTGGGACATAGCGGGCGAAACCACATGTTGTCCAAGCTGCGTGAGAAATATTGGATCTCAGGAGCTAGTACAGCGATTAGGAGTGTTCTGTCAAAGTGTGTGAGCTGTCGACGTTTGAATGCTCAGCCAGTGTCTCAGCTGATGGCAGACTTACCATCTGAAAGGGTGACTCCAGATGAACCTCCATTTACTCGGGTAGGAGTAGACTACTTTGGAGCTTTCAAGGTGAGGAGCAGAAAAAGTGTAGTGAAGAGGTATGGAGTAATTTTTATTCGCATGACCATAAGATCAATCCATATTGAGGTGACACCTTCACTCGACACCGATGCCTTCATAAATGCTCTCAGGCGCTTTATAGCAAGACGTGGTCAAGTACGGGAATTGCGCTCAGATAATGGGACTAATTTCAGAGGAGCAGAACAAGAACTGAAAGCATCCATTGAGCAGTGGAATCAGATACAGATCAATGATGTCCTCCTTCAGAAAGGGATAAAATGGACTTTTAATCCCCCAGCTGGCAAACATCATGGTGGTTCTTGGGAGAGGTTGATTCGATCAGTCCATAAAGTCCTCAACTCCACCTTGAATGTGCAAAATTTGGATGAAGAAGGTCTTCACACAGTTCTCTGTGAAGTGGAAGCCATTATCAATGGCCGACCGATAACAAAAGCTTCCATGGATCCTCATGACCTGGAAGCATTGACACCTAATCATCTGCTGCTTTTGAAGGCATTACCATCTTTGCCACCAGGAGTCTTCCTGGAAGCCGACATGTACTCACGCAGGAGGTGGAAGCAGGTACAGTACATGTCAGACCTGTTCTGGAAGAGATGGGTTAAGGAGTACTTACCTCAATTGCAGGAGCGGCAGAGATGGTCAGGAGTGAAGCGAAACCTTGTCCCTGGAGATCTGGTGCTTCTAGTGGACAGTACAGTACCTCGGAACTCTTGGGTCATAGGACGAGTCCTACAAACCTTTCCAGACCGAAGGAGCTTTGTACGTCAGGTGCGCATCAAGACTAAGAGTGGCTGCCTGAACCGGCCTATAACCAAGATATGTCTGCTTCAGGAGGCCGATCCTGGAGGTGGGGCGGCTGTTGCAGATGACAAGGCCTAGACCTCTGACTAGACGTCTGACTTTACTTGTGACGCTTGACTAATAGTGACTATTGTTAACACATATCATACACTGCAAAAACGGAACTAGAAATAAGCAAAATATTCTTTAAAATGAATGCATTTGTCCTTGATTTGAGCAGGTAAATAAGGTGATTTGCCAGTGAAATAAGATGTTTGCACTTAAAATAGGAACAAATCATCTCCATCATCTTATTTCAAGTGCAGGATGTCTAAATATCTTATTTTAGGGGTCAAAATACTCATTCCATTGGCAAATGATATTATTTACCTGCTCAAATCAAGGATAAATACACTAACTTTAAGAACATTTTACTTATTTTTAGATCCGTTTTTGCAGTGTATGGCTATGTGCTGGTAACCTCTGGCCCCACCGACTGACTTCTCACAAGATCATGAAGAAGAAAAAAGAAGAAGAATGTAATGTGATTACGTATTCTGTTTAGTTTAATTATTTCATGACTCCTATTGTGTGTAATTATTAGGTAATAATTAGGGGCTGGTGTGTAGGAGCCATGAAGGTGTTTTATTATTATGAATTATTATTATTATTATTATTATTATTAATATTATTATTATTATTATTATTATTATTATTATTATTATTATTATATTCAATCTGATTTATGTAATGTTAAGTAATATAATTTAATGGTTTATATTTGGGTTACTTGAACTAATTAAGGCATGGGGTGGGCCAGTAAACCACTAAGGCATGGGAGGAAGTAGCCTTACTGGAGAGAGGGTGAGTTACGGGGAGGCCGTATCTTTTGTTGACCGCTGTTACGCTGCCTACACTGTGATTTTCATTTTACTTTGAGCACGTTATTATTATTGGATTACTGGATTAAGTTGGACTACCTTTTTCAATAAACTCGTCAAACGCATTTGGATCGCAGCAGATTTTTGTTTGGTACAGCGCGTCATACAATCATACACTCATACCTTAGCCTCTCAGCGACTGCTTGGCTTTTTGGATACAAGTCGCTACAATTACAAATGCTGCCGAAGTCTTAGTTTCTAAATGCATTCTTGCACAAATGCCCTTTGCACAATCAATTCTGCACATACAAATGGTTTTAAAAATACTCACCTGTACACTGTGATCGCACACTGTCTCTTTCTCCTGCCCTGCATTGTTTACATTTCAATTGTTTACTTTTAAATCACTGCTCCACCTTATACTGTAATTTACAAGCTGCATGCAACGAAATTTCATTCTGTACGCACTCTGTGCATACAAAATGATAAATAAAGTTGTTTAAGTCTAAGTCTAAAATATGGCTCAAATGGTAGTGATTATAAGGTTCTAAACTTGTAATGACTAAATACCACTAATGCATTTATTAACAGCTAATTATAGCTGTTATGGACTCATTTATGCTGGAACAGGAGGCCTGATCTGATCGGTTCTTGGCAGATGAGATCTATCCAGCAGCGTCGATAACTCAAATTATAACTGTAATTAGAGTTTACCGTTACTCCTTTATCAAAAATCCAATGATAATGTCTCTGTTTTAATGTCAGATGTTAACACGAAAAGTGGTAACTCTATATTCTGAAAGACCATGCAACTGTGAATTGGAATGAACACAAACAATTACTATTCCACAAGTTGTTGCTTTTATTGAACTAAAAGCAATTCCCGGTTACAGTAATTCTCTGATTCAACAACCGTGGAACTCTAGTCACTACTAAACCAAACATGCAAAATATATGTGGAAATAAAAATCAAAAATTTGTTAAAATAAGAGGCAGCAAATCTTAGTTCAATCAGTTGTTTAAACATCACATTCAAGAAGTCGGCATCGACGCAGCAGCATTAAAAGACAAACAGCTTTGAGAATCCAGCTGGACACTTCGATGTTTTTCAACAGCTAGCTACAGCTTACCTATGCTGCGCCTCTCCAAGATGGCGACTATGACGACATGTGACCCTTTATGCATCACCTTGCGTGATACGTAAAGGGGGAGGTCTTAATGATGTAATCAACGCTTATGCTGATGTGGGGTGGCACCCTGATTAAGAGGCGGTCTGAATGAGAGATTCGAGGGGAGACCGCAGACTGAGGTTTAACAAAAAGATTGAACTGATAAGGACAGGAAAGATAGAAATGGGGAAAAAGATGGAAAAAGATGGAAAAATCGGCTCTAGGTGGAGCCACTTCTAAAAACTGCAAATCAACACAGCCAAAATCACATACAAAATGCATGCACATACATCGAAAATATTCAACAGTTAAAACAACTCCGTCTTGGAGTAAACAAACATTAAACTAAACTCCTACTTCTGCCCAGGCACACCTAAATCACTTTACGGGTAAAAAGAGAGAAAAAAAAAGGGTGGGGGGGGGGGGGTGGGAAGCCCCGTTTCTTGTGTTGTCTCAGGGGATGTCCCGGCTCTAAATCCGTGGGTGTCCTGGAGCGCTTCGGTGAGCGCAGGTCCGTCAGGCAGCAAGGAAGGGGGGGGTGTCCCTGAAGTCTCTCTCTGGGCTGTTGAGACGCTTTGTTCGGCCAAAACGAAAGCGTGGTCCCTTTACGATCACCAGGAGAAAACCGCTCTCAGTCTTCGATCGAAGTGGGTTACGAAAAGTACTTTTTAGAGTCCACCTCCTGCATCAGCAGTGCAGGGATGGAGTTGCTTCGGTAAATCTCGGTCCAGTGAGAAGTTCGAGCACATGGGGCGTGGGGTGGATACCAATGGAGTGAAACAGCTGTGGTGTCTTCCAGGCTGGCGGGGCGCCAAGTAAGAAGGATGAGCGCAGCGCGTCCATCGCTTATAAAACTTTCGTAGCAACGTTATCTCGTCGCTTCGTTGTTAGGGTCGGCAGCCATCTTGGGCCGTGTTGCATGATGGGAGTTGGTAGCCATTTTGACCACATTGCATCATGGGAAATGCAGTCTGTCACGTCCCGAACTGGCGTTACATACCCCTCTTTAGCTTCGAAGAGTGGGATGCTGGTCACAGTCTTTAAAGCTACAACCAAGTCCATTCTGGCGTGACCGAAATCTGTTGTGCATGAGTGGAACAACCTAATAGTCCGTCTAGTAGTCCTTTGGGATTCATGCAGTTTAGTTCATCATCCAAGAGGAAGGAAAAAAAACAAAGCATTTATTGTGCCTGGGTCAGTGACCTAGCCTGGACAGAACTAAGCTATAGCTAATCATTTCTATTGGCTAATAAGGCAAACGATAAAGTAAAAAAAAAAAAAAGAAAGGCAAAACTTCACAATCACCATTGTCGATACATTCATTGGTCATCAGTTTTGAAACTTTGAACCAAGGAAAGGAGAGGGGAGAAAGGGGAAAGGAAGGAGACAGCGGTTCATAGTCTAATCAGCTTATGGCCTTTGAGGAGCTGGTGCTACGAACCCGGGGGCGACAAAGGTGAGGGTGTCAATCCTGGTTTGCAACTGTTTGATCTGCTTATATGCTGCATACGCCATCACGTGGTGATGGCCCATCCAAATACAAGGAGAACCACAATAATGGTCATAATGTGAGAGTCGGTCGACTCTGTAGCTCTGGGGAAGCGAAGCAGAAGGACCGAGCTTAATTCTGATGGAGTGAGACTGTATTTAATCAGCTGGGTGCCTGCAAGTACAAGTTGTCTTTCAATGCCGACATCAATGCTGAAATTGTATCCCTCAAGGTGATGCAGAACCATGTTTCCAATGTGGACTACAGCACCTTGAGGTGGGGAACAGAAAATGGTTTGGTTGGGCAGTTTTAGTCTGGTAACTGTGTCATGCTGCTCATAAGATAACAGGGCTTCTGCCTCTGGGGTGCTAACGAGCCAGCGGTTACCTGTCCGTTCAATTATGGTTTCCACACCTGCATCTTTAGGGGTCATTCTACCCTGACAGTTTTGTTCAGGGGATTCATTCCTTAGACCACACAGGTAATTGGTAACGTCTCTGATAAATGGATTGCTTGGACATACCCAGTGGATGTCCTTGGTTTTGGTACACAAATCCAAATTAGGGACTAAATAAAGTTTAGGGTCAGCATCATGATAGGCTAACATTGAGGGGGTTTGTAGGTGTACGTGGGTCTCACCTTGCCAAAAACCGACATTTAATACTGAGTTAAGCCTAAACACGTTAGCTCTTTCAATGATGGGAAGGTTTAGCATAAATCCTATCTCCAAGTTGTCAGGATTTACAAATATTGGAATTGCACTACCTAGGCTGTACGCCAGGTGTGTTTGTGGTGGTTGCAGGGTTTCACTAGAGGCAGATTTGAGAATCTTTTCAACCAAATCTACTGGTACCAGGTATGGAGGAATCCGTCCTCATTTACGGATGAACTAACCTCTCGAGTGAGGTCCTGCATTAAATCTCTAACAACCTGAGTACAACATGTCATTCTTTACCACTTCTGTGAGCGTTTCCAAAGCATGCATGGTGTTATTGAGGAGTGCAGAGTGTAGATTTACAGTAACCATTGTACCCTGAAGTGTTTTAGTTTGGATATTTAACAATGTCTGTTGAAGGAGAAGTCTCTGTTGGATTTCTGGCATTTCTAGTTCTTGTATGTCTCTGGACGGTCCTCAGGCTAACGGAATTTGCTGCTGTAAGACCAACTGAGAAAAGCGATCCGATCGAGGCTACGGAAGCTATCAGTCCTCCTAAAAATCTTTTAGGGCGTTTACTGCCACCAAGGTATTCTTCGGTTACCATGAATTTCTGCAGTTTTCTGAGAATATGGATGGTGATATATTAAAGAATTATTTTTGCTCTTTAACAATGTATTATGGGAAAACCTGCTCAGTTATATAACTTGTTTCACTTATATTACTTGTTTTTGAGTTCACATAAACTAACAGCAACATATATGCTCGTGCTCTGTTCTCACATAAAACTGAGAAACACATGTTGTCAGGGTGCAGTGTTTGCTCTCTGCATCTTGGACTATTATGACACGTTTCACCCTCCATACACTCAGCTTACCTGTCACTCCCTCTGCAGATAGTCACACCTGTTGGTCATTGAGTAGTCAGATTCACTCCACCTGCCAGCCTCCCTACATAAGCCTCCCTCTGCCTTCACTCCTCTGCCGGTCCGTCTTCAGACGTCACTTATCCCTCACCAGTCTACCTGATGTGGCCTCTGCTGGAATCCTGCTGTTCCTGCATCCTAAGTTAAGACTAAGTTTCTTGTTGGACATTTCCAGTCTAGTCTTTAGTTTTTCCTCAGCTCGTTGCTGACTGCTTAGCCAACTTTCAGTCTCAAGACTAACACTCTACAGTCAGTACCTGTCTCCTCTATGCTGCAGCAAACCTGTCAGCGAGAACTCTCTCTGGGCCATCAGCTCCTGCACCCATCTCCTTCAGTCCAGTAACCGGTTCTGGTATTCATCATCCAGTATTCATTCCTTTCAATAAACTGCCTAAAACGAGCTCTGTGTGTGTGCTCAATCCGGGTTCACGAAGACAAATCCTGACACATGTGTTATTTTGTTATAACTTGTACTTGTTTCTGAGTTTACATAAAACTAAGAACAACATGTGTGATTTTGCTATAACTTGTTTTAACTTGTGGTGGGAACCTATGACAATGTGTTGTGGGAAAGACTGATTCTGTATTCATTATTTTGCTTATATTTGCTGTATTCTGAGTGCACTCATATTATTTTGTTTCGCACACTGCTGAGATGCTGGGAACGGTTTGTCTGTTTGGAAAACATGTTTGGGGAAGCAGGGCTAACCTGACAACAGCCAGCTGCATGTATCGCTCCGCCGAGCTCCACTCACATACATCTGGGACACGGCCATAGGAATTGCCTTTACTGAAGGCTGGGCCTTATCAAAACTCCTTGCATATGATTGGATAAGCCACTTGTCTGTCATCTTTATCGACGTGCTATTTCAACCAGTCACACCGAAGCTAACCCGTGACGCTGATGAGACCGACGCCGGAAAAAAAACCCTTTATTTTTTTTTTTTTTATGTGTTTGCGGCTCTAGTGTAGGGTTTCCCGCAGCGCTATCTTGGCGAGGCGGCTGCGGAAAACGTGTCGTCCACCCCCCGCTCCGCGAGCCGGTCCGCCTCGCATAAGCAAATTCCTGCGGGAAACACTGTAGTGACAAGCGTTTTATTGACAGTGAGCTGACAGGAAGAGGGGGGAAGACAGGCGGCAAAGCGCCGCGGGTCGGAGTCGATCCCGGGCCGACCGCGTCGAGGACTAAAGGCCTCCCAATATGGTTCGCGCTAACCGCTAACCGGTCCGGGGGGGGGGGGGGTTCGGGCGTCCGCGTCCGCGCCCCGGAAAACAAAACTTGCCAAATCCGGTCGGGAGAAGGGCGAAAACATGGTTTCCACCAACAAAAACCTTCAGAGCCGTTCTCTGATGTTCTTTTAATGAAACAATATCAGATAGATTGGACAACACGGAAGAAATAGCAGCATCAATGCTAACGCTTGCTTCCTCGATGCGAGCCGCCATTGTTGTTGGAATCTCACGGTGGCTTCTCCACTACGTCACATCCAGGAAACACCCGCCCTGCGTCCTGATTGGCCAGACCAAAAATTTGGTTGGGGAAATCATTTTCAATGAGCCGTGTCCCAGATGTATGTGAGTGGAGCTCGGCGGAGCGATACATGCAGCTGGCTGTTGTCAGGTTAAAGCAGGGCAGCTGTGGAGGGAGAAATGGCCACTCTCGCTCCACATCTGACTCTTTGTTTACAACTATATAAAGAGGAGACTGCCCTCAGCCCGACGAGTCTGCCGTGAGTTCGTGTGTGGATACCAGCATCGTGAACGCTGATCTTAACCTAAGACTGAGGGCTCCCAGTTCGTGTCAATGGTAAGGGCTGATTTTGAGAATCTGTTGAGCGTCACGCCTGTTTGATAGCTTGTTGCTTTATTGCTTGCTACTTTGCGTGTGTGAAGAGCTAGTTGTTTTGATATGCTGTATTCTGTGGGGAACAATAAATGTGTGCATTATTATTCCAACAAAACAGTGTTTGTCCTTATTTGTGTACGTTGTCGATCTCTCCTGAGACTGAAATAAACATTTCATAAAACAGATGGTAACCTGTTTGGTGTGTTCTACAGCGTCATGGACCTGAGTTCCACGCGGTCTTCCTTCACTGAGCTGTGGAGGGAGTTGTACGTGTTTGCTGTATACATCCCATGGATCTAGTCGCACAAAAACTCTTTGAGTGTGAAGTCTACAGTGGGTAATAAGGAGTCCAGGTGTGTCCTGGAGGGCAGTACCGGTCGGGGGTCCCATTTCCACCACGTTAGTCGATTGGCTCACTGATGATCCAACAAGAATAATAATCATCCAGATGATCTCTATCCTGCAACAGAGAGATCTGAATTACAGAAGTGAAATTGTATATGGGTGGTTATTTATTAGTGCACGTTTAAAATGCCCTGGCTGAACATGCACTTGTCCTCGTTAATGCTATGCATTAAAGAGGACATTAAAGTTTTGTGGATCCGGTAAGCTACAGGTGAGAGTTTTCCAACCATTTCAAAAGGACCTGCCCAGCTTGGAAGAAACTTCCTGGACCGACCGGATGGCTGGGTAAAACGGAAATAGAAAACCTTGTCTCCTATTTCATATTCCCTATGGGACGTTTTCCTATCGTAGTAGGCTTTGGCACCTTGCACGCTGGCTTCTAGGTTCTGTTGAGCCCACGCGAAAGTCATTCGGAGATGGTCTTTTAAGTCGGTGACGTACTGATGTGCCGTGTAGGCGGTTGTCACACTAACGTCTTCGGGCTGGTAGATGAGATGCAGGGGAAGGGTCATTTGTCTCCCTGTCATCATCTCGAAAGGTGTCACCCCTGTGGAGCATTGTAGGGTCGAGTGGATGGCAATTAGGACCAGGGAAAGCTTTATGTCCCAGTCCCTGCCATGGCTGTTGACATATTTCTTTAACATGCCGAGCACGGTGCGGTTCTTTCGCTCTACCTGTCCCGATGATTGTGGGTGCTAGGGGATGTGGAATTTAACTTCCATGCCCAACATGTCGAAAAGCGCGGTCATAACGTTTGATGTGAAATGCGTTCCTCTGTCCGAGTCGATGGACTGGGGAAGGCCCCACCAGCTGAAAATGTGATTTAGCAGCAAGACTGCTGTGTTGACAGCAGTGTCATTCGGTGCCGGCAAGCATCCGACCCATTTTGTGAAGCCGCATGTTATTGTCAGAAGATATTTGTTACCTCATGACGATTTGGGAACTGGACCGATCCAGTCAATCTGCAAATGTGACCACGGAAATGTAGGTTGAAATTGGCAGCAGGTCAAACAGCCCTGTACGTACTCCTGGGTGTCTTGTGCCATTGAAGGCCAGTACGCCACCTGAACAACCCATCGGGGTGGGCCAGTAAACCAATAGGTT
The DNA here is from genome assembly GCF_011125445.2 of Fundulus heteroclitus. NCBI lineage: Eukaryota > Metazoa > Chordata > Actinopteri > Cyprinodontiformes > Fundulidae > Fundulus > Fundulus heteroclitus. The sequence goes on from NC_046375.1 coordinate 31,678,222, forward strand.
TTTCTCCATCTTCAGGTGAGGTAAGCTGCGGCGGAACACCTTCAGTTCTTTGGTTCCCTCATTTGGTGACGGAGTTATTCCTGTTGATGGACCGTTAGCCACCAGACATCGGAGGACGTGGAGGGTCGGGTCCTGGTCCTGCATCATACATAGGTCCTGGTCGTCTGGTTTGCGTCCCAGGCAGAGGGTTTCCCCGGAGTTTTGGGGGTTCTCCTGCCTTTCCCTGGTCTGTCGCCTGGTGATAGCGCAGACGGTCTGGGGATCTGGAGGAGAGCTAACATCTTCTCGGAATTGCCATGGGGTTCCGCTTTGGGCTCCCAATCTGGCCAGACTGTCAGCTTCGTCGTTTCCGTCTTTGTCTGGTCCCAAAGTGCTGGAGTGTCCTTTTACCTTCTTCCAGTAAACGATCATGTTTTTGTTGGTGGTGAGACGGTCACACACCAGGAAGAGTTTTGAGTGCCTCACCTCCTTGTTTCTGGCGTTTTTCATCCCATTTCCTTTCCAAAATGGGAGTTGTGGAAAGGCCACCACTTGGAGACAAAAATGAGCCGAGCATAGTTGGAGTCGGAGCAGATCACCAATTGTTTCACATCCATGGCAGCTGCCTGCTGGATGGTGATGAGCACTGCTGCAACTTCAGCATAATGGCTGGTCTTGGGTCCCAACCGATAGTGGTTAGGTTTGGTGGAGTTGCGTCCCACCCAGACGATCCCTACACCGGCTCGGAATTGGTGTTCATGCATGTAAGCACAGCCATCTGTGTAGACTTTTTGTAGGGCGTGACACATGTTTTTGTCAAAGTAACGGTGGGCTGATGGAGGGCTCCCAAAGGTGGCTGGAACGCTGAGGGTCATGGCTTCTGTGTCGCACTCACAGTGTTTGCACTCTGCCATCCCCTGTCCCAGCATCATTCTGTTGTTCTGGCTGTACTTTACCTCAATGTTGTAGCCTTGGAATGCCATCATCCATGTTGCAATGCGACTGTTGGACACTCTGCCTTCTCTTAAACGTTCGCTGTTCAGGCAGGTAACTGGCTGATGACGTCACAATGATCACTTTCGGACCTCCGATGTAGCTGCGAAATGTTCCACTGCCCAAACTGTTGATAGAAGTGCTTTCTCACAGTCTGAGAACTTGACTTCCACATTGCTCAGCGGTCTACTCGCGTATGCCACTACCCGCATGTCTTTGTCTTTTTCAGGGTATGCCAGGCAGGGGGCAGAAACGAGTTTCTGCTTTAAGAGCTGGAACGCCAGTTCTTGAGGCTCCCCCCAATTGAACGACACGTCTTTACGTAGCAGTTCAGTGAGCGGCCTAGCCATGTCTGCATAGTCCTCAATGAACTGACGCGAGTAGTTACAGACCCCTAAGAAGCTTCGGAGCTCGGAGACATTTCCTGGAGCGGTTATGTCTTGGATGGCTCGGATCCTATTAGCTTGGGGTTTGCCATTTTGGACCTACTGTTAGACCGACATAGTCGACTTTCGTCCCACACCACTGGCCTTTAGTCAGAGCTAGCTTGGCTCCTGCAGCAGCCAGTTGACTTAGGATGTGTCTGAGTTCTGCCAAATGTTCTTCAAACGTTCGGCTCCTCATAAGGATGTTGTCGACATAAATGAGGTCTCCGTGTGCTGCAGCATCCGACATGGCTTTGTGGAGAAAGATGTTGAACTCGGCTGGAAAGTTAGAGTACCCAAACGGGCACCTGTTCCAGGTGTACTGGCGGCTCCCGAAAGAGAACGCCAGTTTGTACTGGTCAGCCTGATCCACCCTCATTGTCCAAAAGCAATTAGCCACATCCACTGTAGAAAAGAAACGTGCATCTTTCATCTTCACTAGTTCTTGGTCTAAATGAATCATAGGCCAACGCGAAAGAGGCACTTGTTAATTAAGAGCGCGGTAGTCGGTTGTCAGACGCCATTTCCCAGTTGGTCTTAACACCGACTGGGGAGTTGTATGTTGAGTTACATTCCCTGATTTTCTGTGTTTCCAGCAGTTTACTGAGGATTTCCTGTATTGACTCAAAGCTGCCAGGGGAATTTTGTACTGACGCACGAAAGTAGGGGGTGAGTTTGGGTTTGTTGGGATACGAACCGTGTGCAAATCTGTGACCCCACAATCATTAGAATCTTTGGATAGAATCGACTGAAACTCATAAAACAGCTCCTTAAGTGCTGTTCTCTCCGTTTCAGTGGTCAGTGCATCAGCTTTTTCCTGCTGTTGCGTGATTTCTGCTTTGAAACCAAGATAAGGCTCAGTGGGTGAGTCCCGGTTCTCTGGTTGATTTGGTGCTGAGTCTGGTGGGTTGGTTGCTATCACGTACACCAACAGGTTTCCTTCAGCTTCAAGCGTAGCACCACAAATGGATCCAGCAGGCAGAGCTTCATGTCGCCTGATTTGGATCATGTTGGAAGGAAAAGTAAACACGGTGTCTGGAGAGTCCTGTCTGCCAGTCAAGGATAAGGTCAGGTCTCCAATGACCGGAATGCTCAGCTCAAAGTCGTGGAAGGAGCTTTCAATGAGCACCCCAAGAGGTTTCTTCGCCACCACTTGGATCGGTATGTGGGTTGGATTCTCCACCAGAAGGTAAGCTGAGTGGTTGTTCAGCTCAAGCAGGGGTGTGCCCCGGATTACCAGGTTTGACTCCTGGAAGTAAGAAAGCGGCTGAAAGAAAACCTGTGTGCTCTGTATTTGTTGTCTTTTCAGGATGACTAATCTGATAGGTACACCTGCAGTCTGTGGTGATATTAGCGTGTTTGTTTCGCTAGTCACCTGGCAAGCCTGTGGGATGGTCTGCCCTGATCGCATGACTTCAGGGGTGCCCAGGAAGGAATTTGGGGTCACGTGAGCCTGAGCCCACAGAACCTGGTTACAAGTGTCCAGCTGTGCACCTAGCTGTACCAGAAAATCAGCACTGGAGGATGTAAATTCTCCACAATGCCGAAAGGATGAGAGAGCTGTCTTGTACCAATCTGTGCATAAAGTATGCACACCCCCGTTGCTTTCAGAAGCCGACGAGGCCAGTCTGCTGAGAGCAAGTAGTGGCTGTCTTTTGTTTCAGCTAGATGGGGCTTTTCACGGCACAAAGAGCTGTACAGATCTCTGCTGATCGCGGAATTCTCCAAGCAATGAGCCAATAGCACATCTGGCATGAATGTGCTTTCCAGGTGCACACCTTGGGCCTGTTATGATATTTTTCTAGGATGAACCCGGACACAGCACGCACACACAGAGCTAGTTCTTAGGAGTGAGTTTATTGAAAAGAGTGGAAGATGGATGATGATGGAACCAGAGTCTTTCAACAGACGGAGGTGTAGGGTGCAGAAGCTGGCCGGCAGGAGGCGTGTGGAGAGACTGACCGGGAGGAACTCTGAAGCCGAAGACTAGTGACCAGGACGGAACATATGAGCCGAGGACTTGAGAGCGGAACATCTGAGCCGTGGACTCGAGAGCAGAACATCTGAGCCGTGGACTCGAGAGCAGAACATCTGAGCCGTGGACTCGAGAGCAGAACATCTGAGCCGTGGACTCGAGAGCAGAACATCTGAGCCGTGGACTCGAGAGCAGAACATCTGAGCCGTGGACTCGAGACCAGAACATCTGAGCCGCAGACTCGAGACCAGAACATCTGAGCCGCAGACTCGAGACCAGAACACCTGAGCCGCAGACTCGAGACCAGAACACCTGAGCCGCAGACTTGAGACCAGAACATCTGAGCCGCGGACTTGAGAGTAGAACATCTGAGCCGTAGACTTGAGACCAGAACTTCTGAGCCAAGGACTGGAGACCGGAACAGCTCACCAGGAGATGAGAACAGGAGTGGGAACAGAGCTGAGCTGGATCTAGGCAGAGACTGGAACAAAACAAAGCTGACGGAAAGTCTATTGGCTGACTGTAACAAAAAACAAAGTTGAAGGAAGTCTTCAGGCTGACTGTAACAAAAAACTGAGCTGACAAGGATTCTGGCAGAGACTGAGCGGGAGTGAACGCTATGGACCGGCGATGAGAACAGAATGAGGTGAGTCTTATAAAGAGGTGAACACAGGTGGCAACAGATCAGGGGTAATTGCTGCCTGACAGGTGACGGGAATGAAAACTAATTAGTGTCCAGAGGAGTGACTAAAGCTGAGCAAGGGAGAGCTAAGTGAACTACAAAATAACAAAGAAGCCAGACAAAATTTAAACCATGACAGGGCCACTCTGGGGTTATAGGGTTCAACTCCAGAGTGTTTAAGTGAGCAAAGGAAAGATGTGTGGCTGCAGAGATGTTCTCTGATCGCCGAGAAGCAGTGGTGTGTCAGAGGATTCAGCCATCAGCTCTGTTGAAGGCAGAAGCTGTGCCAAGAGTTCTTTATGCTCTTCTGAGCAGGTCACCTGGTGGATAGGGACGGACGGTCTACTTCCAGAAGTAAGAGGCTTGGGGGTCTCCACTTGGGCCCAAAGATGACCATGATGGCTGTCGATGAGTGGAGCTAACCTGTTCAACAGATCCTGACCCACAAGAAAAGGTTCTGTGTCCAAAGTACAGATGTAGATGGGGTGCACTTGGGTCATGTCATGGAAAGTGATGTCTAACCACACCCGTTTGGTGATGCATGACTGATCCTGAGTGTAGCTAGTGATGCCCACATTACAGGTCTCCACCTGGAACGGTTTCCCAAGAGACACCATAGCTCTGGTCACCTCATCAAACAAATCTGAGCACATCAGACTGATCTCGGAACATGTGTCTAAAAGGGCATTTGCAGTTACACATCCTCCTATAACTGTCGAGCAGTATAAGCGGCGTGCGTTTTCATGATGGTTTAGCTTACCTAGAAACCTTAGAAAAGGGGTTTTCTGATCACCTGCTGATGGGATTTTAAAAAGTTGTTGATGATTTTTCGGTTGGTCCCCCCACTTAATCAGATAAACTCTGTTAGAGGGGGGAGCCTGGTCCACGTCAAGTCATGCTGACGGGGGTTTTGGGCCTGGCTTCCCCAGAGGGTCGGCAGGATTGGATGATGGTGGGGACAGCTGTGGCGCGATCTGACGCACTGTTTTGGCTAGCAACCTGCGAAAAGTTTCCTCCATTTCCTTTCTCATTGATACTGCATGAAAAGTGAGATTTTCGTCCCTGTAAACTACCGCAGATCTCCCTTATTTTCGGCAGTTAACGACAATTTGCAACCCGCGCTTGTAGCCGTTTGTCAGTGCCACAAATTGTCGGAACCGGACTCTGACGTATGTGGAGAGCGATCAGCTGTACTAATGGCCCTAATTAGCATATGAATGCAGCGAACCCGCGCGGCTGGCCAGGTCTGGCTTGAATAACCTACTCAGTATTGGCTGAAACCACTATTTTTAAATAAGTAAAATCGCTCCTGATTGGCAGCAAAACCACACATGGCCAGGCCAGGCTTGAACGTTCTTACTGAGTATTGGATGGAACCACTTCTTTCAAATAAGTAAAATCACTCCTGATTGGTTGGCAGATCCCCAATAACTTATTTACATATATATATATATATATATATTTATATATATATTTATTTACATATATTTATTTATTATATATATATATATATATTTATTCATTCATATTATGCTGTATATTCATGTTATCCTATGTAGGCTACTACACTATTATTAGGCTACCATCAAGGACATGAATGAATTTATACAGGAAATGAACATTTGCCAGGAAGATGTTTATGCAAAGAAAGAGCTTTATTAAAACAAACACCTATATACAACGCGAGGATCCAAAAATTACAACCCCGTGAACTGTCCGTTTGCCTCCTCGGGGTTGTAGGTAACTGCTGGCGGCGTTCTTTCTGAGGCAGGTCCGATGTGCAGACGCCTACTGTGCGTGGCTCTGTACTTCGGCGTCGCCTCTAACTGGGACTGCAGCTTCACACAGAGTTCAGAGAGATCCGGTGTTGTGCGCAATTCTGTTCCCCCGTGAAAATCTGTTTCCCCTGTGTCGGGAATGCGCTTTACAGCCGTTTTCCCGGCGCTTCTCATTGATTTCTCGGTATAACAACTCATATAATCATGTCAAGGTTGTAACAGTCAGTTTAATCGGCAGTTGTTTACAAAATTGTAGAATAAAAATAAATAAACTATGTCTTCTTACGCTGTATTGTGTTATTATAAATGGCAAGATAAACGGTCTTTTTCCAACTTTTGTCACTTTAACCTGACAAATAAAAGTAAGCCATAAAACACTATTCCAGCACCTACTGTGTATTTATGATTTTACATTGCTGAAAGAGGAGGATGGGATGGCTGATAGCAGGACACAAACATTATGGCTGTTTCTCAATTCACGAGAATGCGAGCGCGTTCTCGTGAATTGAGAAACAGCCTAAGACTTCCTGAAAACATAAGAGTGTAGACTTCCCAGTACATCCCTTTGTAATATAAAATATGACAGTTTACTGGATTAAGGAAATTTCTAGTATACTACATCCTATCACATATAATTTTTGAGAATTTAGAAACATTTGCTCTTTATTTCCCAAAGTTTTCGGGAGATGTCTGAAAGACCGTTTATTTATTTTTATTTTACAATTTTGTAAACAGCTGCCGATTAAACTGAATGTTACAACCTAGACATTATAGGATTTGTTTTACCGAGAAATCAACTAGAAGCGCCGGGAAAACGGCTGCAAAGTGCGCTCCCGACACGGGGGAAACAGAATTGCGCACAACACCGGCCTACGAAATGGCGGCGGCCGTCCAATCCATCCAGAGACCACGCCAACAACGCCATCTTCTTCGCCAGGCTGGAAAACAATTAAATGAGAGTGGTATGAATAAAAATCAAACGCAAGTCACAATAACATTAAACAAGGAAGGAGAAGCAGTAAAAACAAGTCACTTACAGATAATGTCGTCTTTATCAACATCGTGTAAATCTTGAATTGCAGACATTGCTCCGAGCAAATAGGAGGTCACCGCCTCGCTCCGGTTCATAGCGCCTGCAATTTGTCTCCGAGTTGTGAAGACGGCATACTGCTTCCTGTAAATGAAAATACACTTTAATAAAGCTTGTTCTTTTGCAAGGCTACTAGGCTAATCTTAGATTTGGTTGTAGGCTAGGCTACTTTTAGCTTAGCTAGCAGTCACTGAACATATTCTTACCTAAGCTTGGGATTCTGCACCCGTCTTCTCTTCTTGGAGTTAGTCTCTCCCGCACAGTTGTTCGACTGCAGAGCCGCCAACTTGTCCTCTATGGACAGCAACCTGGAGTTTACCGAATTCTGCAGTTAAGTGAACCGCTCATTCATATCGGCACTATTAGCTGACGAGACGGTCCACTACTTCTTCTTCTTCTTCTTCTTCTTCTTCTTCTTCTTTCGGTTTTTATGGCGGTTGGCAACTAACTTTAATGGTGCATTACCGCCACCAACTGGACTGGAGTGTGGTACTGGAGTCTAACCTTCCCTAATAGGTTGCAAACAAATAAAACAAACACACAAACAAACATAACGAAACAAACCAATCAAAACAAAACAAACAAAAGATCATACTAAATTATTTTAATTAGTCCTGTATTCCTCAGGAAGCCAATTACATAGTTTACACTCATTTCCCCTGTGTTTTTTTTGCAGAATTTCTTCTAAGTTTAGCCTCATCTGTTCTCCTTGTAATTGTAAGACTAGTCTTTGTCTTTCTTCCTGATATTTATTACAGTGTACAATAACATGCTCTATAGTCTCTGGACTACCACAGAATTCAGTTGCCATCAGCATGCTTCTTCATTATTAACAAAGTTTTATTTAGACGTGTGTGTCCATACCTCATTCTAGAAAATACATCCTCCTCCTCCTTGCTTCTGTATGTATTTCTGCTCTTTCCCACTTTATTCTGAATGTTATAGAACTGTCTTCCAGTCTGCCCACCGTCCCATAATGTTTGCCATTTACCCTTAACTATGTTTTTGACCATACTTTTAATTTCTTCTTTGCTGTAGTGCACTTCAACATCTATATTAGAATGTCTAGCTGCTTGCTTAGCACTTTTATCTGCTAACTCGTTTCCTATTACTCCTATATGAGCTGGTACAATACCAGAGTTATATTAATTCCTGACTTTATTAGATTATTTGCAGCTTGCAGTATATCATACACAATGTCTTGCCTTGATTTTTACTGAAATGTTTTAATACTGATTAAAGCTGAGCTGGAATCTGAAGCAATTACTGCCTTCCTTGGCCTATTGACCTCCACCCAAAGCAAAGCTAGCCACACAGCAATCAGTTCCGCTGTGTAAACTGCTATATCATCACTCATTCTTTTTCCAACTTTAATGTTTAATTTTGGAATGACAAAAGCAACACCCATTCTTTTATCAGTTAGTTTAGATGCATCTGTATATATAGTTAAATCCTCACTATACCTCTCCATTAAAGTGGGACTTATTTTTAGTTCATTAAACCCCATTTCATTTACTTTAACCTGAATGACCCAACCAAAACTTCTGACTTGAACATTTCCACGCTCTTTGCATTGCTTCAGTACCGACTGACTCATATGAGACAGTCCACTGATAGCAATCAGCAGTTTCTTCTCGTCAGTCTGCGGACTGGCTGAAAGTTGTAGATCGCGTCCAAGAGGAGTTGAAGGGGAGTTGAATGCGAGACATGGGTAAACTCCCCCTGCAACCCTGATTTGCATTTGTATAGCTCACAGCATTTTCATTTACATGTTAAAGCCTCCCCTAGAATTAGGAGGGGGGGGGGGGGTCATGGGGGGACCACGCCAAGCAAGGCCCACGTCAATTTCTGACAATTCACGGCAGTTTTCGGTGTTGCCTGCAAATTACCGTGAACAGCCGTTAACCTGAACTTCCACGACAATCTACAGTGCCGCATAGTGACGGAAATCACACTTTTCATGCAGTGTGACTCTTCCATGCGCAGGTTCTAGCCTTTGTTGTCATGTGTGCTTTTCGGCTTTTCCGACCTGTCAGTTTGCTTACCATATCTGGCTGGATCCGGCCTGTGCCATTTTTGAAACCTCTCACCTAACATGCTGTCACACTGACCTCTCCTATCCTGAGAAGCTTTCTTCTGCTGCGGCTCAAAAACATGTTGCTTCTTGGACCCAAATCTAGTTTTAGGTTTGAAGGGAGGCATCTCCAGACCCTCCAGCCCTAACCTCTTTTCTGGTTCGGTCTGAATCTGTAGAACCCTTTTATCACTGTCGGCTCCTTTGTTGGGCCGGACATGTGTTTCTCATGCAACCTGCACGTTGCATGAGAAACACACTTGGTTCTACAATGCATGGTAACCTCATATTGCACGCGTTCATGAAGGTTGTGAACAAAGAATATTCTTCCCTTAAAGCCTAACAAAGGTCTGAATAACGGTCACGTGTGGCTGGGGGAAGGCTTTCTATGAAAACATGGACACTTCTAGATGTGATTTTCCAGATAAGCCTCAACTTTTCCCGAGCAGAGTGATTATATAAGTCTAGCAGACAGTGCTCTACCTCTCTGAGATAGTCATCAATGGTGGATTCTGTATTGCTAGGATCAAAACGCTCTATGTCTTGGGCCAGGGACTCAAGCTGACGCATCCGCAGTCCCTGATCAGGGATCGGGGCTGGTCCATCTGAGTCCTCTTCTGACGACTCCTGCATGCTATAACCACGATAGGAGGGGGGCTCCAGTTCTGACCACCTACCTGGCAACGGCGGCCGTTCGTGGGACGCCGGGTGACCCTCCCTGTCATGAACTCTTGTCTGTGGACTCAGTTCAGAGAAGTGGGGTTCACCTGTGTCCCAGGAACGGTGCTCCCGTCGCCCTGGTGGGGGAAAATGATCATAGCAGACAGTGCCAGGGGTCAGGTGGGAAGCAGGTGTTGTTCTATGATTTACATCATGCGAATCAGTTCTGTTTCCTGCCCTAAGTTGTTTAGGCACTTCCTTCCGTACCACACTGCTACATCTGTCCTGACCTTCTTCGCTTACCCTTCGTTCAGAAGATGCCTGAGGGCCCAATTCATCCAGTGTCTTTCACGTGTGGCCTCTATGCTTTCTTTGTTGGTTTCCATGCTCAGATCCTTCTGTCTGTAAGCTAGCGTGATCCTCATCTAGCTGCTCCTCCTCGAGATGACAGCTGCCCTGAACACTTCCCTGTTCTAGCTCTCTGACTCTTTCCTCAGCTCTGATCCGCATTTCAGCCTCTCTGTTACGCCGCTCAATCTCTAGCATTAAATTTCGGTGGTATAACGCAGTGAATTCACCTAGGACATTTGCTACCAATCTATCCTTTGGCTTGCTTTGGACCTCATGAACCAATTCCTTAATCCTTTGTTCACAAGCCTCAATGTCAAACCGATTCAGGCGGTCATGCTCCTCTGGCGTCATTTTAAGTAATGAGCTAATGACACCTTGGGCCTCCGTGCCAACGAAGGGTTCTGAGCCTTCAGCTCCTTTGACTGAAGAACCTTTGCTAGCCATTCTTTGTCAGCTATGGATAGCGCACAACAACTGTAGCTTAGCATTACACAACAGCAACAACAACAACACTGTGGCCTAGCTTGGCGCTACAACAAATAACAACGCTGTATTTTAGCTTAGCACTAAACACAACAAACACAACACTGTAGTTTAGCTCAGCGCTAAACAACAACTGCTAACCTGTTAAGTAGTTTTACTTAACTGTTAACAGCAACACACACTATGACTGACTCTTCACTGCAGTAAGTGTGTTCAAAATACATGCGTTTAATCTGGCTGCGCAGGGGAAAATCAACCCTGTGACTTACAACTCCTATGTTTAGGAACGGTTAATGCGCTCGTTTAACTTTCAGAATATTAACTGTAAGTGTCATGGACCACTAACCTTTTGGCCAGTAATTAAGTGATAATGTTGTGGCTTTGTTTGTGATGTAAGTTATTTAAGAACAGGTGCTTTACACATGTGGGAAAACAGCAAGGTGTTTTGTAAATTCAGAGGTGGCAAAGAATGACAGTTAAAACCGCTAAATTGCTACCTTAGTTTCAAAACCGCAGCTCAGTTCTAACCACTTGTGGTAAGCAGAAAGGGGAGGAAAAAAAATAATAAAAAAAATTTAAAATAAAAAAAAATTATTTTTAAAAGAAATAAAAAAATAAGTTGAAAAAAAATATTAAACGGGAGTAACCATAAAGAAAGTTTTTAGGAAACTGACTTTCAAATGATCATTCAGGGAAACTGAATGTTTTCACCTGAATTTTTAACCGTGACTGCAACTACCTATTCTGGCCACCAGATGGAGGCAGAGTGCCCTTCACCTTGGGGAGACTGCTGTAATTACACACAACGTCCAGCTGATGGGATCGTGTCCCTCACCAAACAATTATGCTGGAATTACACACAACGACCACCAGATGGAGGCAAGATCTCTCTTTTACACGCAGAACATGACCCAGCAATAGACCCTTTTCACGGTGACGTCATGCAACTTCCGTTATGCGGTAAAGCAGGGTATCTTTATTTCCGCTTTCTCCGCGAGCAGTGTTTTTACATAGGGAATTCACACAGTCCCTCACCAATCTACCAAAATTTCATTTGGGAGACGTGCACAGACTGGTACAAAAGCTTTCGGCCACACCAGCCTTCAAATTCGACAAAGATTACAAGTTCTTTGTGGAACAATACCTTTTCGATTATGAAGGTAAGAGCTTTGTCTTCTTAGCTCTGTTGTTAGCATAGATGCTAGGATAAGGATAGCTATGCTACCAACAGGACTTTTGTCATTTATTAGTTTTCTATTTCTCTATTATATTGCTACGCTAGCTTTGTTGCTATATCAGCTATTCTGTTTCACAGCTTTTAGCCAATGAGTCACACCAGGGATATAGTTGATGTATAATGATGAGCCTTTTCATACTTTGTTTTGGAACAGTGTTAAATGCTGTTGGCCACTTGGTCACAGTTAGAGCACGCTGTCACAGCTCTATGAATAAAAATGAGGAGCCTCATTCCCTTCAGCTTTTTCTTTTTGTGTAGTATTTTACTGCCGTTGCAGAATTTGCAGTATCCCACAAAATTCCTCTGTGGGTTCTTGTCAGTAGATTTGGAGCCTCAATTAAAATAATTCTGCCCATTCCTGTTAAAACTTTTTGCGCGGACCGACTGGCGTATCCATGTGTTTTTGCCCTGCCATTCACTATATGCACGTGCGAAAGCAACAACAAAGAACCGCGTGTTAGCGTCAAATAATTATAAAAATATTTTTTTTTGAATGTTGGCGAGGCAGTAGCATGAGTTTGGCGAGGCGGCCGCCTCGCCAAGATAGCGCTGCAGGAAACCCTGGATTATGCTGCTGTCGGGGCAAACCCCTTGTGTCCTATACTGTTATTTTTCAGGAAGTGACCAAAAAAACATGGATTTTAAAAACTTCAGACATCACACTTCATATATTTTAGTTATTTATTACATAAATATTCCTCGGTTTTTAATATTTTGACTAAATCATGCTCGCATGAATTTGTGTTCTTGACTAAGGTCAAATGGAGGATTGAGCCTGAGAGTGCCATAAAAACATAGGGGTAATTTGATTCTGGTAACACTGATTATTATGCACATGTAAATGTAGTCAGTGAGTGAAAAATAAACTTCTTTGCATCTGCTGTTTCCAGCAGTCATAATTTTCATGTTGCTGCTTTGATAAATCAAACATTAGCTAAATTCACCTAAAACAGCATGTCTCTATTTCTAGTTTCCACTGGATAACAAAGAGGCCCCCATGGCTCTGGAGTGCCTGTCGTGTTCTTGTGCTGCAGGTAAAGCTCTATGTAATCACATAGTAGCCCTTCCATTTTACCTTTTACCTGTCCTGTTTATCCTGCTGCCTTGCTCCGGTTCCCCTCTGCCTTACAGAAGAGCCTGCTGCCGAGCTCTGGTGGGTTCTCCCCTGAACTGTCAATTCTCTGCCGAGCTGTGGACCCTGCTGCCTGTTCCTGGTTCCAAGAAGTCTCTCTCCGGGCCATCAGCTCCTGCCAACACCATTACCCTGTTCCCGCGCAGTTCTACCTCTCTGGTTACATCACCCTCCATCCCATCAAACCTTCAATAAAGACTTTCATTTTAAGTCCCGTGTGTGTGGTTCTGGGTTCATCCATAGACAAATCGTGACACTTAGACTTAGACAACGTTATTTGTCATTTTGTATGCACAGAGTGCGTACAGAACGAAATTTCGTTTGCATACAGATTGAGAATTACAGTAAATTACAGGATAAAGTGCAGCAGTGATTTAACAGTGAACAATTGAAATGTAAACAATGCAGGAGAAAGAGACAGTGTGCGATCAGTGTACAGGTGAGTATTTTTAAAAACCATTTGTATGTGCAGAAATAATTTCTCAGATTAATTTCCTTTCATTAACAAATTGATTTTGACAGCTCTAATAAAAATGTGGTGACCCACTGAAATTAAGCTAAATAAACTTATAACTCAATTATCTTTAAGAAAGAAAGATGGAGTTTAATTTGTTAAAAAAAAAAATCACTGGGAGAGGGATGGCAGCTGTAGTTCTAGGTCTCCTCGGAAGAGAAGTGCTGACTGTAGACGTAAGTGCTGCCGCGAAGGATTTTCAAATTTGGCCCCTCGTCTCTTCTTATTGCCGTCACCCAATGGGCTCGAATCTCAGCATCAGCCGGGAAGTCGTGCAAACAGATATGGAAAGTTTGTTTTGTTGTTCGAGCACTGTGGGACACTGCAGTACCAGTTTCTCTGTGATTGTGCCATGCTTGTTGGATATGATGCTGCTGAGAGATGGACACAAGGAGGATAAGGGGAGAAAAAATAGATTAATTATAATACTTTTTAAAACCTTTATTTAACCAGATAAACTCCCATTGAGATTAAGATCTCTTTTTCAAAGGTTGATCTGACTAAGAGGTCAGCAGCACATGTCATTACTAATACAGTATAATAAAACAATTTCAGGCTTCTACTTAAAATACACAGTATTTTGCACAAAAACTAAGAAAAAAGTGCATTAATATAAAGTGAGAAATATGAGAAATGCAACACAGAAAATTCAAAATTCAGACCCAGAGGCACTGTCCAATAGACCCACAGTCGTTTTATTTTTTTTAGGAATGAACAAAAAGATTTAAATGGAATAAGATCTTTTTAATTCAGTGACTGCAATTATATATATAACACGTCACCATAATAAAGTAAGGGGAACAATGTAGCAGATAAATGTCTCTTTTTTCACTCAGTGAAAAACAAGGTTTATTTCTATAATAACAAAGCTACAGTAATAATTTTATAACATCTACATCAGATTAATGATAGGTAAAGTAAGCTAACAAGCTGCTGCATGTTAGCTTTGATCTTCATGTTACTGTCCCGATCAAAGCATCTATATAACAGCAATGATTGCTACCAATACAAAGGGGAAGAAAAAGTCAATAAGACACGTTTAATATTGTGCTCGCAGTCTTACCTAATGAAATCGCGCTGATTTCTGATAGGTAAAAATTTGGTAAGGTAAGCTAACAAGCTGCTGCATGTTGGCTTTGATCCCCATGTTACTGTCCCGATCAAAGCATCTATATAACAGCAATGATCGCTACAAATACTAAGGAAAATAAAGATAGTCAATGCGACACGCTTAATATTGTGGTCTCAGTCTTACCTTATGAAATCGCGCTGATTATCAGTGACACACGTCTTCACCTCCCGAATTTTCTATGTAAAAGCATGTAGCCGGATGTAAAGATACCCTGCTCCGCTTCAAAATGGAAGTTGAGTGACGTCATGTGAAAAGGGTCGTTTATTGTACACAGTAGTAGACGCTGTATGGTGCTGTATGTTCTAGTCCAGGGGTCGGCAACCTTTACCACTGAAAGAGCCATTTGGACCCATTTCAGACAGTAAAGAAAACACTGGGAGCCACAAAATCCTTTTGAAATTTTAAATGAAATAACGCTGCACATAAGGGCTTTTTTGCAACAAAATGGACCCGCACCAGAACCAATGCACCTCTGCGCTTGTACTTCTACTGTTGTTTCATGGAAATCATCAACTCTGCTAATGTCAGAGTTTTTATTTTGAATAAAGCTTGGTGCGAGTAAATGCACATCATGGTAGGATTATTTTTTTTTCAGCCCATATAAATGGTTCTTCCGGAATACTTTCTTTCCTTTTAATCCGAACACATTTTAATCACATCTGCGAAAGTGAACGAGCTCCTGTCATTAACCAGCTAACAGCTGCATTAGATGAGCTATCAGACGTTCAGGCAGCACCTGAGACTCGACTTCAGCTGCGCAGGACTCCGCTCACAGCCTCGGGCCAAGCGCTGTTCGTTTTCCTCACTTTGAAAATGAACAAATGTCAGAGATAGTAACGACTCTTACCCTGCTGTTTAGCTCTCTTCACCATCATCAATGACTCCATGTTATTTTAGGTCACCGTGTTTGTCATTTGAAGAATTTACTAAAAAAAAAAAAGCAGCATTTGAAAATGCCGCCTCAACTCCGCCTCACTGTGTTTATGTCACTGCAGCCAGTGAACTACCAGTTCTTCTTCTTCTTCTTCTTGAGTTTGACAGTGAGCAAGAATCTTTTCAGTGTGCATTACCACCAGTGTTGGGAAGTAACGGATTACATGTAACGACGTTACGTAATTTAATTACAAAAAAAGAGTAACTGTAATTCGTTACAGTTACAGTTACAGTGAGAAAATATGTAATTCAGTTACAGTTACTTCCGAAAATATTAAGAATTACAAATTTAGTTACATTTTTAAAAAAATATAAAGAAAAACCTTTGCGCTTCGCGCCCTGTATCGCCGTGTCCCGCTACGGCTCTTTGTCTCTACCACTCTGATGATCCATCCTGTCCTGAGTCTTCTGAAAGAACAGCAAGCGAGCGGACGTTTCACGGTTTTCTTTCAGCTCAAGCAGCGCATCAAAAATGACAGCCTTCAAGCTTGTTGACAGCCACTTCTTGTTATTCACACACAACAATAAACTGTGAGAGCCGACGTTTGTTGTGAAGCTGCAAAACTTTGTCTTAAGCGGAAAATCAAACACGCGTCCACACAGCTCAGCGTTCACAGTGTTGCGTTCGTGAGCGTCGGAAAGCTATGGTGCATTCAGGAGCATGAGACATTTCCGTTTTACAACGAAAAAGGCAGAAAACGGAACAGAACTTAACTCATACAATAATGTATTTATCCAGAAACAGTGTGGGCTTTCTTACAATACTGAATGCTCTATAATTGTATTTCTGTTATTTTTGGTTATGCACATCTGCTAGCTTTTTATTCTAAAAAATCTATAATATTACAGCAGCAAATTATCAAAGTTTTTCAAAGCCTGTTTAAAAGCTCCAAATGGGGCTTCAGATCATACAGCAACAATTGTGCTGTCATTGTTTTACAGGGCAGAATTTGCATTTGCTGACTCTTGTCCTTTAACTACTGATGGATATACAGGAATAGAGTCATACAAGTGTCAATTCCAAATTCCGCTTTTTTAAGGTTCACATTCAGTTCTCAAAAATTAAATGTTGAACATGGGTCAATACTCATTAAAACCTTAAAGTAATCAAAAAGTAATCAAAAGTAATTAGTTACATTACTTTTTAAAAGTCATCGAAAAAGTTACACTACAATTACATTTTAAACAAAGTAACTTGTAACTGTAACAGATTACATTTTTAAAGTAACTTACCCAACACTGATTACCACCACCAACAGGTGAGGAGGAGTGTTGGTCAGCCAGCATTGACAACTGCCTGTGGCTCCGCGACATAATTATTTTCAACACCTGAGCCGCATCAGAGCGATCAAAGATCCGCATGCGGCTCCGGAGCCGCAGGTTGCCGACCCCTGTTCTAGTCAGTTCAGTATAACTAACTCCAGGTTTAGAAATCAATATTCAAACCAAAGATTAACCACTTTAAACCACCACAAACACGTATATTTAGTAAGAATGTTTCCTTAATCAATTATGATTGAATAAACATTTTGGCAAGGTGCTGCAATCAAAATGTGCTGGAATATGGATTGTGTTTATTCAATTCAAAAGTTGCTGGTCATTCATTTAGTCAAAAGGAACGCCAATAAAGTAGAATTCGCCCACCTAGGAACGGCAATTTAATGTTATGCTAGAAGCTGTTTGAATATGATTATTATTATTAATTATAATTTGGTATTATAATTTTAATAATAGGTTATTCAAACTCAAATAGTAGCTATAACAGAATATGGCTCAAATGGTAGTGATTATAAGGCTCTAAACTTGTAATGACTAAATACCACTAATGCATTTATTAATTAGCTGTTATGGACTCATTTATGCTGGAACAGGAGGCCTGATCTGATCGGTTCCTGGCAGATGAGATCTATCTAGCAGCGCCGATAACTCAAATTATAACTGCAATTAGAGTTTACCATTACTCCTTTATCACCAATCCAATGATAATGTCTCTGTTTTAATGTCAGATGTTAACACGAAAAGTGGTAACTCTATATTCTGAAAGAGCATGCAACTGTGAATAGGAATGAACACAAACAATTACTATTGCACAAGTTGTTGCTTTTATTGAGCCAAAAGCAATTCCCTGTTACAGTAATTCTCTGATTCAACAACTGTGGAACTCTACTCACTACTAAACCAAACATGCAAAATATATGTGGAAATAAAAGTCAAAAATTGGTTAAAATAAGAGGCAGCAAATCTTAGTTCACCTAGTTGTTTAAACATCATATTCAAGACGTCGGCATTGACGCAGCAGCATTAAAAGACAAACAGCTTTGAGAATTCAGCTGGACGCTTCGATGTTTTCCAACAGCTAGCAACAGCTTAGCTATGCAGCGCCTCTCCAAGATGGCGACTATGACGACACGTGACCCTTTATGCCTCACCTTGCGTGATACGTAAAGGGGGAGGTCCTAATGACATAATCAACGCTTACGCTGATGTGGGGTGGCACCCTGATTAAGAGGCGGCCTGAATGAGAGATTCGAGGGGAGACCGCAGACTGAGGTTTAAACAAAAAGACTGAACTGATAAGGACAGGAAAGATAGAAACGGGGTGTCGATTACGGCTTTGAACTAAATCCCCACTTCCCACATCCTTCAGATTTTGGGTTAAAGCTCAGACTAGCTGGGGTTCTAAAGACCTCTGAATCTAACGAGTATTACCCTGTTTAAAATTCCTGTGAGACCTTTTCAGCTAGATAAGTAGGACACGACTGACCACCTCTGTCCTAGGGCCACACCCTTCTTCAGTGGACAGGTCAGGCAACCTAGTAGCCTGAAGCCACCTGTACCCCGACCACCGCCCTAGTTAACGGTGGCTCCTACTTTTATAAATCGGCACTTGTTACAAGATCAGTATTTTTTAAAGACTCAAAAGTCCCCAAGGGTGTTGTTTTAAAGTTTGGGCTACAGGTAACCTTTTAAGACCTCCAAAATATTTCTAGAACCATGCACCATGACTGTTTTACAATCATAGAAGAACTCAGAAAAATGTTCTCAATAAGAGAATGTCCACAACTTCTAATAAAATTGTATATGCTTCTTTAATTAGTATGCTTTAGCATGGGATTAGAAACAAAATTAAGCAATTTAACAGATTACAAATTAATATTTAATCAACGTCCTATCTCTTATCTAAGGCTGCTTACTAATACGTTCAGGAGAGGATTTTAACTTTAGAGGAGCAAACTGACCCGAACCCCAGATGGAATCCCAAAGTGTCTTTGATTGTTGGATAAGAAGTTGTTCAGCCGAACGACGTGCCTTCTCTTGATGGCGACCCCGATGTCCCACTAATGTCCCATTCACAAAGACTCATGCCTGGAGCCCTTTGCCTTGATGTCTGTGTCTGAGGTCCGTCTCTTCTGCTCAACGCATTGTAAAGCTTCAGAACTAACATCTCATGGGTGCAACTCACATCTTCTGGACATCTAGGATCTTCTCATCAACCAGGTCAAAACCACAGCAGTTGTTCTTGACAGGATTTGCAGATCGTTGGCCCCAATTTGTGGAAAAACACGAAAAATAGATAATCTGACTCAGTCTCGGTGGTTCTCAGAGACAGGAGCGCCGTGTTCTTCCTTCAGCTCAACGATCGTCCTTCTGTCTTGGGTCTTCTTTTCTTCTGCTCCGCGCTGCGTGTCTTCTGGGATGAGGAACTGAGCAACGAATACCCAAATCACCCTTCTTTTATGTGCTGAGAGAGCCGTTGGGAGGTTGCAAACCTCAACCCCCCTCCCTCCACCGAACACTTGCACCCAGTCCCTTATCACCTCATAACCTTTTCACCCTATGCAGATCTCTGGCCGAGTCAAAAGTTTTCGCTCCTCTTTCTCCGACCCCAGGCAGCAGGTCATTGAACCAAACTGTCCGGTTCCACTTCCTCTTTTCTTCTCGGCAGATTTCCTGTAGCCGGCAGCTGCAGTCCTTCCAAGTGCTACTTCCTCTTTCCACAAACCTATTTTCTCCTTAGCCTGTATGACACTTGGATTGCACTAAAATAATCATCATTTCACTCATTTAATACATGAATGCTTGATCTTTTTAAGAAAGAAAAACAATCAGTCAAAATGTGCAATTCAATAAAGAGAAAACAATCAATTTAAACACACAATTAAAGACCTCTTTATGTTTTACATAACCTTTAATTTCCAAATTATCTCTTAATTTGTGAATGATAGAGAATATGGTTGAGCTCACCACACCACTGGATTTTAGAGGTATTTTGACAGGGGAAAAAGATGGAAAATCGGCTCTCGGCGGAGCCACTTCTAAGAACCACAAATCAACACAGCCAAAATCATTTACAAAATGCATGCACTCCGTCTTGGAGTAAACAAACATTAAACTAAACTCTTACTTCTGCCCACGCACACCTAAATCACCTTACGGGTGAAAAGAGAAAAAAAAAGAAAAAAAGGGGGGGAAAGCCCGTTACTTGTGTTGTCTCAGGGGATGTCCCGGTGTAGGTACCAGATTGACTCGGGCTGCCAGATTGGCTCGGGTGCCACCCGATGACGTCTATGTATGGCAACTCAACTCAAACAAACTAGATTATGCGCCCGCGGTCTCCATTTGTTACAAATCAATTTTATTTTGTTAATTTACGGTTTTTTTTCCTGTAAATTAGTCGAGGCATGAAAACTTTTAACATCATTTTGGAATACTTGTGTGGTAGTCTGACAATTTAATCGGTAATTTAATCGGTAAGGATCAAAGAAGTTACAACCTTAGAGAAATTTAATTCCTCCAATTTTTTTTAAGTTGTGAAGGGAAACTAAACCATAAACTCATTTCATTTTTAATAAAAGTCAGCAGCCAAATTTAATTTTATCACGGCATTCATCACTGTAAAATCAATAACGTTCATTCCTCCTTTTTGTACTGATGTTGTTCTTTCTGATCACATGTTTTTTTATTATTCCAGATGAAATTGTGATGAATTTGATTATTTTTTTATTGTGGTATTTGGTACATTTAAGATATATGTTGGATAAATTAGTCTGGCTAGCCCTTCCATTTTTGTTAACAATATTCTTCCAAACATTGAGCCAATTGTCAAATATTTGTTGTTGTTTTTTTATTTATTTGTAAAATGGCTTGAATATTTGTTCAAGCTTTTGAGAAAAAAGAAACCGCTAAATTAACTTAATTCGTTACAAATGCAGACCGCGGGCTCTATGTAGTTTGTTTGAGTGGTGTTGCCATAAGGTGACGTCATCGGGAGGCGCAAGGCCTACGGAGAATCTGGTGACGTCATCGGGAGGCGCAGGGACCATGGCGATTTTCTTCGTAAAATTGTCCGTTTACAAGCCGCAATCCCGCTCTCGAATAAAACCTACACCCCGCTATAATTACTTTAGTAAGTTGTCCAGACCAATTACAATATTTTGCGCAATTGAGCAAACGTTAAACCAACAATGTATAGTGACGTCATCAGAAGACGCAGGACCCGAGTCAATCTGGCAGCCCGAGTCAATCTGGTACCTACACCGGCTCCAAATCCGTGGGCGTCCTGGAGCGCTTCGGCGAGCGCAGGTCCGTCAGGCAGCAAGGAATTGGGGGGGGGGGTGTCCCTGAAGTCTCTCTCTGGGCTGTTGAGACGCTTTGTTCAGCCAAAACGAAAGCATGGTCCCTTTACGATCACCGGGAGATAAACGGCTCTCAGTCTTCGATCGAAGTGGGTTAGGAAAAGTACTTTTTAGAGTCGACCTCCTGCATCAGCAGTGCAGGGATGGAGCTGCTTCGGTAAATTTCGGTCCAGTGAGAAGTTCGAGCATGTGGCGCGTGGGGTGGAAACCCACGGAGTAAAACAGCTGTGGTGTCTTCCAGGCTGGCGGGGCGCCAAGTAAGAAGGATGAGCGCAGCGCGTCCATCGCTTATAAAACTTTTCCGTAGCAACGTTATCTCGTCGCTTCGTTGTTAGGGTCGGCGGCCATCTTGGACCGTGTTGCATGATGGGAGTTGGTGGCCATTTTGACCACATTGCATCATGGGAAATGCAGTCTGTCACGTCCCGAACTGGCGTTACACTGCTGTCCACCAGGACTCAGAACTCTTGTCGTGCTGCTGACCGTCCCGGGAACTTCTGCGCTCTCCCTTAGCCCAGATGGCTACCTGCGCTCGCCTGGCTTCTCTGTGCAGCACCCACGGTCCTTCAGCCTCTTCCCACTTCAACCGTCACCACTCACCTGCTCCAGACCGGTACAGCTCTCTGGTTCTTCAGATCCACTATCCATCATCTTCAATAAACTGTCTAAAAGCAAGGCTCTGTGTGTGGTTTAATTCGGGTTCACCAGATTGATATGACACTCATGCCTTAAAATTTCATTGCAGGCCCTTGCTTTTTGTTCAGCTGAAATTTGGAACAAATACAAAATCACAAATACGTAGATGAAAGGTACGCAAAAGATTGTAGGCATGATTAGAAAAAGCATCAAAGCTCCTCAATCTATATCCAGGGCTAAGAATAGATTTTTTTACCGGGGCAGCATGATTCAGGGTTTCTAATCTGGCAAAATAAAATTTTATTTTTATTGATGGCTTGTTTGAAGGGGAGATTCTGAAAACATTTGGTCAGATCCAAGAGAAATATGGGTTTATTTTAACTGAATTTTACAGATTTTTCCAGTTGAGAAGAAATGTCTGTTCTTAAGGCATGACCTACTGATTTAGAAATGTTCTTTATACAGGGTCACTAAAGAGAAAAAAATTATAAAACAGTGTCAAATCTATATAAATGTTTACAGTCATGTATGTTTGTGTGTGTGTGTGTGTTTGGGGGGGGGGGGGTACTGGGATAAAGAAAGGTGGGAACTACAAATGAATGTTGTGATTGGTAAATTTAATTGGAGACCACAGTCATGTCTTTTGGGATTGCCCAAAGATTAAAACATTCTTGGAAGGAATCAGAGAGGAAATTTCAAATATTTTACACATTTATATTGAATGGAACACCCTTGTCTTCTGGGAGTGTTCTGAGTGATTTGTTAAGTAAAGAAAAATGGGACTTGTTTGGGGTCCTTGTGCTGGTAGCGAAGAAAATGATTACTGTATGTTGGTATAAAACCTTTACCCCTTACTTTACCCCTTCCATCAATCAATGGAGAGAGAGAATAGTCAGGGTTTATACTATGGAGAAACAGCAAAGCCAAACCTATCCATTGAGTTATTTAAGAAAAGGTGGAACCCATTCATAACATATTTGGAACTGACATTATAACATCCATCCATCCATCTGTTTTTCAACACGCCTATCCCTGCTGGGGTTGCGAGGGGTGCTGGTGCCTATCTTCAGCTGTCGACATTATAACATGTAAATTATTTATGTGTGCATGAACAGTAAAGAAAAGATTAATTGGGATTTCAGCTCACCGAGATTGTTCAGTTGTTTTGTCTTGTTGTACTGGAAATTGATGTTTGTGACTTAATGTGCTAAATATTAAGTTTGAATTGACAATGGAAAATCTTTATAAATGTTCAATCCATCACATTAGAACTGGCCTGACACAAATTATTTAAATTCTAGGCTCTTTAAACCTGGTTTGCATTGTTCCATTCTAATGTGAAAATCTTTGAAGTCCAGTTTGAGATATGTGAAACCTTTGTTTACCTTGAGGAAATTCATCAGGGGGTAAAACTATTTTTGCATCTGAATCATGTGAGACCTACTCCATCTTAAAAATACCCGTCTGCTTCTTTGACTACTTCAGCTTCATGCTCTTGGTATATGATATAAATTTTAGGTTTATGTTTTTCAAAAGGGATTAGTTAATAGTTTGGGTTTGATGAAAGTGTTTTGCAATTAAGACAAGCAAAATTTAGCTTTTTGCCAAAGGTTGCGTTAATTATTTTATATTCAGTAACTGTTACTTTATCAGTTTTCTTTATTAGCCCTTTTCAGCAGAAAATTGTGCTTCCATAATCAGCTGCAACTTCTGTCTTGGTTTCTAAACGTCAGAAGGTTTTGTAGATTTCAGTTTGTTACTCCATTTAGGCTACAGCTTATATGTTGCTCAATTGGCAGGTTGACTGTTGACAGTTTTTCTAATTTAGTTTATAGTATTTACTTTGCATTTTCACAGGAACTGCAATTTGTCTAGTCTAATATAGTTGGGTTTACCACTGAGTTAAAACAAAGGACAAGTCTTTGTCAGATACATACTTTTGTATTCTCATACTTTTCGGCAATGTTTAGAAGTGGGTGTTTAGCAGCCCCCAGATCACCTCTTGGGTCTGGGGGCTGGATGCCCTCTGAGATATTAGTTCCTGGACCTGGGAGTATAGGGTGTGTGTGCAGGGTCTTTTCGCATGTGTGGGCATTAGGGTAGGAATGTGTAAATGTGACTGCATGCCTGTGTTTATGTGCTTGTCTTTTTGTCAGGTTGGGTTTTGGACTGCTCCCTTTCCTTGGGTATCTCACAGCCCTGTGTCTGTATTCCCTTGGGCAGAGGGACAAGAAGCGATTAAGTCCTTGGCCTCTTTTACAGAAGGCAGAAACTTCCTTGAGCCATCCTCTGCAACAATAAACAGTTTGGCAAAAAAGTGTAGAGCTGGCTTGAAACCCATGCTTTGTAGCTGCTTTATGACGTCACGGTATGTGCTTCACTTCTCCAAAACGTCTGGGCTGTAACCCTCAAAGATGTGAATAGGAGAGCCCTTGTATTTCAGTCAATCTTCGGGCCGCCCGCACCACTATCTCCTTGGTCTGAAATCGGTGGAAGCAAACAACGACTGCCTGCGGTTTCTGTAGAGATCCCGGTCTTCTAATTCATTGTAGGTGGCATCAGAACAAATAGTGGGAGGGGAACCGGATGAGTTGACAGTGACTGTTAATGAGGCAGATTCTTTGGGAATGGGAAGAGATGAGGAAGTGGCAGTTGAAACACTAAATTCAGATGGGAGCTAAGAGTCTCTTCCTGAATGGTCACAACAAGGGTCACTCTGCTTGCAGAAAGAAGAAGAAAGCCTAAAGATGGCGTAATAACTGTTTAGAAGTTATAAAGATGCCGTAATAACTGTTTAGAAGTTATAAAGTCGAACTTGAACTTAAAGCGACTACTCCTTTGAGCCATCTACTGGAAGTCCCCCTAGAATGCTATTTCTAAATTGTTCTCTTCTGAGACTTAAACTGATAATGTACTCAGATATTGCTGTTTACAGACCTGTTCATGTTTCAGGTGACCATTAGTGAAAAATTGTTTACAGAACATGGTAGGCTGTCAGTCATTATCAGCCTGATGAACTCCTCAGCTTCACAGTGCTTTTCTGCAATGAAGGTCACTCCATTCTGAGAGCTATTTCATCTAATGTGTGTGACTGGGATGAGCAACTACCAAAACAAGCAAAGCAGGGAGTGTGAGAAAGAGGGAAAGACTTTTAAGCACTTGTAGTGGCACATTACAAAGATGTACACTTCAATCCCAGTTTCAGCATCACAGAGGAAAAGTGCCATAATTTTCTGTGATGCATCTAGAAAAGCTGTGGAGGCTGTAGCTTATTTGAAACTTATCTATGCTGAAGGTTGCAGTGAAGTGGGCTTCCTCTTTGGTAGGGCTTTGGATGGATGGATGGTCTGGGCTATTTCTTTTTTCTTGCCATCAAGATCTTTGCCAACTGGCGCCAGAAAATGCTATTATTGGACTTTCTTCGTCTAGGAACAGATGCATACAAACATCTTACGGGCGCAGCCATGATGAACTCGTTAAACTCGCTCAGCTGACAATACAGCGATCTGATTGGCTGAGCAGCAAAAATCGAATCACGTGACCTCTTGGACCGGAGCGCTACAGTTTAGATTTTTTATCGGCTATAACGTATTAATGTGCAAGTGAAAACGTGGGAACATTGGTGTTTTGAGATCACTGCTATGTGTAGGAACATATCCCGGTGGAAGAAAGTTGCCCCCTGACAGTTCATACGAAAAGTCACCCTACAGATTCTGGCCCACGGCCTACATGCCATGCTGATGTAATTCGAGTGTGGTTTACGTTTAAAACAAAGTTTATTTCCACAAGGGTTTTATACATTGATGGAATATTAATGTTTGTGTTGTCCGGTCTGCTCATTACGATCAAAATACAGCTTGAAGTCTTTTTAGAATTAGCGCCAAATGTTCGCTAGCACAATGCTTTTAGCTTCTCGGATATCATACTGTAAACATTAGCTTTATTTTCGCTTCGCTCCACCCTCATAGTTACCACATTAATATGGAACATTAATGTCAATTTAATGGTGTTTTGTATAACTTTAGGATTAACCCATTTAGCAGCCGATCGCTACAGCGACCCCTAGCTTCCTAGAGGAATAATCAAATTAATAAAATCAAGATTATTCCTAAAGATAAAGATACAGATTTTACTGAGCAAATTATTCTTTAAAATGTTATTTTATCAAATAATGTTTTGTTTAACTCAGGATTTGCATTGTGAATGGGTTGAAACACATACTAAATGTTGTTCTAAATTAGTTAAGCTAATTTAACCTCAATTCACATTATTTAAGATGAACTTTGGTTCTTTAACTTAGATCTTCAGTGAACCAGGATTCACTGAATCATTCTGATGATGGTGATCAACCATTTTGTTTCGTCTTTTGTTTCTTTTGTGTTTACATAGTACCTTAGCTTTTTTATCTTAATTTTGCGTAGTAGTTTTAGCTAGGTTTCATTAGCCTAGTAGAGAGGATTTGTAGATTGAAATATAGTGTTAATGCAGATAAACAGCATTCTATAGTGATGTTCTCTGGATGTTCATTTTATTTCTGTAAATAAATTCTTGAACTTGAAGTTGTCACCCTATTTATCCTATATGTGTGCAGGGTTTGCTGTTAAAAGAACGCCAGTGCTCGAATAATTCCTTTCAACTATTGTACTAATATCAGCTGTTTGGGCTGATATTCACCAGGCAACACCTAACAGACAGAGAGCTATTTATTAAACAATAAATAACAGTGTGTAATAGCACAAAGCCACTGTCTTGGGGTAAGCAAGAAGTGCAGATCCAGGTGCACTGCATGAGAACATATTACACACAGGCCCTTGATTCACATGTTTAGATCTGGATATGAAACTTTGCAACAAAACCTTTCCAAGTGAGGATAAAGACAGAGGTCAAGGCAATTTGTAAGGGTGACCAGAAGCCCTTCTTACGGTCTATAACTGAAGTTATTCTTCTGGTGTCTAAGGACACTACTTAAGAGACATTGAATTCCCTCTGATGTCCTTTTACCAATTTACATAAGTTTATGTGACCTCCTTACAATGTCAGGTGGAGAGTATTCTGTCCCCAAGTTTGTGATACTTATTCTGTTTAATTTGTTGTTGAGTGGTAATCCATTTTGAGTTAAAACATCCACATCTAAAACTAATCCATGCATTTATTTTTAGTCAAATTGATTACTTCACCGGTGTCTTCACAGGTCTCCCAAAAAAAATAAATTAATCAGACAGCTGCAGCTGGTCCAGAACGCTGCTGCCTGTGTCCTTACTGAGACTAAGAAAGTAGAGTACATCACCCTAGTTCTAAAGTCCTTACACTGGCTCCCTGTATCTCAGAGAATAGACTCTGACCTGTTATGAGTATATCAACTCTCCAGACCCCGAAGGTTTTCTGGCTCAAATTTACTCTACATACCCAGAACCAGAACCAAACATGGAGAAGCAGCATTTAGTTTTAATGCTCCACTTATCTGGAATGAACTCACGGAAGCCAGTAAAAGTGCTGAAACCCTGAGATCCTGTAAATCAAGGCTGTGGAAGCTTGTAGTTCAATTTGTCTTATAATGTAACTGACCTATTGCTACTATTCCAATGCAATGTGCTTTCCTCTGTAACATTTTCCCTCTGTCTCTGTAATCCTTTTCTTTCCTCTGTATGCTTTTTTGTTTCGTTCATGCACAACACTTTGAATCGGCTTACTACTGAAAAATGCTATATAAATAAACTTGCCTTGCCATCTAGTGGCCACATGTGGTATTATTGTTGAGGTAATTTTAGTTTAGTTTCAACTTGTCATGGTGCACATGGATGAAGTTGGTGAACCATGCTCTCTGTGTTGCTTGTTGTACGTACTTGATACAGGATGATCTGTAAGCATCTCTTGCAACTAAATCTGTTGCATGAGAAATGTCTGTATCAGGTAACATCTGCATTAATGCTCTTAATGTAATATTTAAAATAATGTGAGCACTACTGATTTGAAATATAATTTTGTTTTTGTATTTTTTTAGTTTCACAAAAATGTGGTTGAAGTTAACAGTTGGAAAGTTCCTCAGACTCCAGGACCTTTTGTTGTAGCTCACTGTTTAGGTTATGTAGAGACACATAGCAGAGTGCAGAAAACAATCACTTTTTTTCTTTTGACATACCAGCAAGAGACAATAATTGAGCCACAGCTCTGTAGTTGGTTTGCAGTTTCAAGTTTGAAAAGGATCAATTACATCTAAGATATCTATACAAACAGAGTTTATCTCATCCAGGAATTGATTCATATTTCCATAGAAGCCAGGCACAGATTTCCCACCGATTTTTGGTTTGACCGCTGTTGTAATTTTCTGTTTTCTACTTTAGTATACCTAAGGAAAATGTGATTATGCAAGTTGAATAAAAAACCTCCGCAAGCAGGACACGCATAAATATTTAGCTTTAATCTGTCACATATCAATAGACAACTAGCCCAGTCAGGGACAGGCACCAAAATGAATGGAAAAAGGTTTTCACACTGTCAAATATTTTATAATGGAACCATTATAAAATAATCTCTAAGTGACTACAAAATTAAATAAAAAGTAAAGAAATTGGAAATAGGGGAAACACAATAAATGAAATGTATTAACAGCAGAAAACTGCACAAAAACGGTTTTGTTTGGTTAAGCCCAGCACACACTGCACTATACATTCATTGTATAGGAGCTGAATAAGCACACTATGGTAGCGCGGCATGACAGTAACTCCTGCTACACTGCGCAATGGATTATGGCAGACTGCATGACTTTTTGCTGCATCACAATTGCACCACAAATGCAACTGAAATATAACTCCATTTGTGGATGTTAATAAGTTATCATTAGTCAGACGGTGAGAAAAAATGACGAGGAAGGAAGAAGAAAAACGTAAAAATGCTCATGACTGCACAAAAGAGGGCAACACTTAGACTTTGGTTGCACCAGCAGTCAAACTGCACAATTACCCACAAAAACATCAGACTCTTCATATTTTTTGGAGGTTGATTCAAGTTCAGGGCCAGAGGTTTTCTTTCAAAACACAATTTTTTGCCAACAACAGCCAATTATCACACAGCATGATCCCGGCTTAAGGTAATGCGCTGGAGCAGTTAATCTTTGATGATCTTCTGCAAACCTTTAGGAATACCTTGAAAATTATAACACAAATTAAAACGTTTAAAGCACCAATCAGCACAAGCGTGTGACACCCTTTTTGTTAGATTTAAAGAATGTGTGTGGCCCGAATTCTCTAAGGTTAAATTTGCCAAGGAGTGAAGCTGTTTCAACTTCATATCAGTGAACCTAAAATGTATCAAAACAGGTCTCAAAGGAAAAAGCCACCGAAAAAAAAAATTGTTACAGGGCCATGTTTACCACAAATGTATTAATTATCATTTACATTTAATAATATCTGGCGACCTGTGAAGGGTGTACCCTGCCTCTCGCCCAGTGAACGCTGGAGATAGGCACCAGCAACCCCTGTGACCCCATGAGGGATTAAGCGGGTCAGAAAATGGATGGATGGATGGAATATGTAAAGAAAGGGGCTGTTTGAAGTGACACTCCTGAAACAACACATTTCATGTTTTTCTTTTTGGCTGGAATCTTGTTACACCCTGCTGTACATTTGGACGAGTACCAATATCAGATATCACAAGCATCCTTGAATGGTGCGCTGTCTGCAGTGAAGAATTCCCTAGAAACTGCATAGAACATGAAGTGTGTGTTTTCACACAGGCACAAAAAAAATGAAAGATCATCAGGGAGAGAGATGTTGATAAGAGGTGGCCAAAATTCCCTTAAATCCCTGAAAGGTTGTACAACTGACCCAGTGGCACAGAAAAGAAATTAGTTCCTAGCACAAGATTTTTATGGGGCTTGTGAGTTGAGGGGGGAGTGGGTTTAAAACACTATACGTTGTTTTGATTTTTTTTATTACATCCAAGCGCAGCCCTGCAGATCCTTGGAGGAATAGTGACAAATAAAAAAGATGGTCTTGATGCCTGTTTTATCCCTCTGCAGGTGCAACTCACTGCTCTTCTGTGTTTTCGCCTTGGTACTGTCTGCCAGCTCAAATGTAGAAAAAGTACCATAAACTGCTCCTTTGGGTGTTTTGATAAACAACACCGTTGTGCTGCTGTCAACCAATTTATTTACTGTCAGGAATGACGACCGAATTAACTTGGCTTTTTACAGTTACTCTGCTTTTTTTATTATTTTTTTTTATGTTTTTGGCTGCATGGTCAGGGATACAACCAAGGACCCATTTCAGAAAGCTAGGTTAGTGTATATTCAGAGTAACTTGGGGTCATTTCCTGCATACCCTGGCTTTTTCATTTCAGAAGCCTTTACTCGGAGTCAAATTATGACAACAAATATTACTCTGTGAAACAACCTTGCTCGGTAGGAGGGCTGTTTGGGCAAACTAAGTTTTTCCTCCTTTTTAGCTCAGATCTGCACAAGGACAGGTCAGAAATGGCGTGTCCTTTCTGGAGAAGCCTGTATGCTGGTGGGAAAATACTCCACAGAAATCTCTGTTGGGAGAGACTGATCAGACCATTAAACGTCTTATCATTTCTAGATTAATATATTTTCAAATGTTACAGTTTTCTGCCGCTGTCAATAATTTGTCTCAACATTCTCCCCCTGCACATCACTTTTCTAACACAACTAGGGGACGCTCTCTGTTCTGAACAATTTCTTTGTGCTGCTCTTCGTTTTAATGGTAGCTTTTTAATAACTTAGGTGACACAGAAAATCTTTCAGAGACAACTGTTGCCCTGTCATCAATGTTACTGTCACACTCAGTTATAGTAGAGCTTAATGTGTGTAACGGTTACTACTGAGTTACGTAAAAGGTGTTTATTGAAAAAAAAATCAAAAACAGACCAGAAGATGCAGTTGGAGCCAGTCCTTAGCCGATGCAGGTGGAGCACGTAGCCAAACTGAAAATACTGGCAGCAGAGCACAAGTGACGTAATCAAATGACGATCTGGCAGCAAGTGGGTCCGAGACGCAGCTTTATTAAGGCTGGGGAACAGGTGAGGAGAGTTGCAACTATTTAGTGCCAGATGGAACTGGTCTGGGCATATGAGTGGTGACTGAGAAGTGGTAATAGGAGGGTTTTCTGTGGCTGAGAGGGCTGAAACTGTAAGTTCAAAACATCCGTCCATTTTCCAAACCACTTAATCCCTCATGGGGTCGCGGGGGTTGCTGGTGCCTATCTCCAGCGTTCACTGGGCGAGAGGCGGGGTACACCCTGGACAGGTCACCAGTCTGTCGCAGGGCAACACAGAGAGACAAACAGGACAAACAACCATTCACACCTAAGGACAATTTGGACAAGCCAATTAACCTTACATTCATGTTTTTGGACTGTGGGAGGAAACCAGAGTACCCGGAGAGAACCCACGCATGCACAGGGAGAACATGCAAACTCCATGTAGAAAGACCCAGGGGTGTACTTGAACCCAGGACCCTCTTGCTGCAAGGCAACAGCGCTACACACTGCGCCACTGTGCAGCTCAAAACAAACAAACCTAAATCATGACAATGTGTTTCCATAGTCAGAGACCCACAAGATTAATAAAAGAACTACACAGGATGAAAGCAATAATCTGTTCCGTATCAAATTTTGAGAATTCAGCTCTGATTTTCCATTCATATATTTTAGTTTCCATTCATTTATCCCCCCCCCCCCCCAACACCATTAGGGCTACGGCACATTTCTTCACTTAAATAACGCTGCTGCCTTTACTTCAACTTAAAATATAATAATAGCCTATATGATTAATATAAAGTGAGGTTGTCACAAATTATACTCCTACAAGAAAATCAGTGTCAACTAATTTTTTTAGAAGGATGAGTGAATCCAAATTCTTGCAAAAAGATGAATGAACATATCAGTTATTTCAATAACTCACACTATCCCATCATTAACTGCAAATGTTGATTATAGCCAATTAATACTTTAGTTGAGTATGGTTAAACATAAGAAAAACTTAACCCTACGTGATCAAACTGTATTTTCATACTTCAACGATTTGCAGCCATGTTCTTTTAATGCCTTTCGTAATCAATGCTACTCCCCATTTTGTGTTGAATGAGTGTAGTGTGTGAATACAGCATTAATTCTCCGTCAAACAACTCTCATCTCACTCTGCACTGACTTATTCAGCAATTCTCTGCTGCTAACAGCATTGTAGTCCGTGGGCCAGAATCTGTGGGACGTCTCCTTAAGAGGTTTCGTATGAACTGTGTTGAGGCAAATATCTTAGTCAGGCAGTTGTATATAGAAATAACAGAACAAACCCCCCAGGTATGTCTCCCCTCTGTTGCTGGGTAAGATAACATGCAGCTTTAGTTTTATTGCAGGAGGGGGTAGGTCAGAAAAGGACAGTTCCTTTGTTTGAACAGATTCCACCTCCTCCTGAAGAAACTTGGGAGGGGACTCGGCCTTTTAAAATGTGTTCAGACTAGTGAAAGTTAGACAGAATCCTGCATCGCCATGTGAGCAGCTTATAATGAATACTACAAATGGTAATGTCATGCTCTGTCTCCATATTTAATTCCTAATAAATTAAATATGCACATTGCAATGTTTTACCTTTGATCAAGGTATTCCTCATTTGCTGCAAAATGTGGAACGGGGTAAGATGGGCCTAAAAAGATATGCAGCAGCAGGCCGGTACTTATATCTAGGAACTTCAGCTCTGTGGTTTGACTGTGGTTTGGTGGGTTGAGTAGTCGTCTGGCAATCTGAGGGTTGTGGGTTCGATTCCAGCTTCCCCCTGCCACATGTCGATGTGCCCCTGGGCAAGGCACTTAACCCCAAGTTGCCTACCGAGCTGCGTCTCGGTGTATAAATGTGTGTGCGTTAGTGTGAGTGACTGGGTGAATGTGGCTATAGTGTACAGCGCTTTGGGTGGTCAACATGACCGGAAAAGCGCTATATAAGTTCAGTCCATTTACCATTTAACTGTCAGGGG
This sequence comes from Fundulus heteroclitus, assembly GCF_011125445.2. Classification (NCBI taxonomy): domain Eukaryota; kingdom Metazoa; phylum Chordata; class Actinopteri; order Cyprinodontiformes; family Fundulidae; genus Fundulus; species Fundulus heteroclitus. The sequence goes on from NC_046375.1 coordinate 31,710,915, forward strand.
GCAACTTTCTTCCACTTGGATAAGTTGCTACACATAGCAGTGATTTCAAAACGCCAATGTTACCACGTTTTTACTTGCAATAAGTTAAAGTCGATAAAAAATCTAAACTGTTGCGCTCCGGTCCAAGAGGTCACGTGATTCGATTTTTGCTGCTCAGCCAATCAGATCGCTGTATTGTCAGCTGAGCGAGTTTAACGAGTTCATCATGGCTGCGCCCGTAAAGGGTTGTATGCATTCGTTTCCAGACGAAGAAAGCCCAATAATAGCATTTTCTGGCACCAGTTGGCAAAGATCTTTGTGGCAAGGTAAAAGAAATAGCCCAGACCAGCCATCGTTCATTTTCTAACACGCTTATCATCGCAGGACAGAAATAGTCCAGTCTTTTGCCCAATTTACTGTGATATCACTTCCTCTATAAGTATCTGCCTCTCACAGCCAGTCAGCGCCAGATCATCTCTCATTGCCATATGTGTGTTGCAAATTTCTGGGAAACAAAACATTGCAGGCTCACTATCAAGAAAACTGCCAGAGAAGACACAAGAAGAGGAGCACAAACATGAGTCTGAGGAGTATGTGAGGTTTGTGGCAGTGAACACAACACCTAAAGCTCTCAATACCAAACAGGTAGAGGAGGTTTCTGCTACAGACCCAGAATTAACTGAACTGTGCAAAGCAATCGAAGACTGACATTTTGAAAAATGCAAGTCGTATGCAACCATTAAAGATGAACCCTGTGTGATAGGATACATTGTTTTGCATGGAAAAACTGAGAGCACCGGCATTAACATTAGCTCATGATAGGCATTTGAGAATAATTGGGATAAAACAACATCTCAGAACAAACGTGTGGTGGCCAGGCATGGATAAAGCAGCTAAAAAATATTTTAAAGCATGTCATGGGTGCCAAATTGTAGCCAGTCCAGATCCACCGGAACCACTAAGAAACAGGGTGCCACTGGATTCTCCCTGACAAGATGTGGACACTTTGGACTCCAGGCTGCCATCGCCACTTCTTTGTTTTTCTTTACAATAAACCATTAAGACACAACACCGTGTTCAACTTGAATATCGAGTTTTCAGGTACAGGCATTACAGTTTGGTTACAGGTACAAACGACCAACGACTTCATACCATCACTGAAGAATATACAGTATCATTTAAAACGAAAGTGACAGCTAAAAATAATAGGGGTTTTCTGTATAGATGTGAATCTGTAAGTACCTGAATCCAAGCACCTGTGGGTGTTTGTGAGATTTCACTTCTATATGTAAGGTTTATCCATAAGAAAAATGCTCAGTAGTGGTTGTGAGGAGCCAAAGAACAGCTCACTCCAGAGCACTGTGGCAGGGGAACCAGAACCCCAGATGCCCGAAGGGACTTCCCACCCCAGGGAAGAGCAGAGAGGAGCCCCAGGAAACCCCCCAATAGCCACACCGCCGAAGCCCCGAGGAGCTACGGGGCTGAGCCCATGGGCTCTGCCAGCAGCCAGCTATGCCGGAGCAGATCCAGCCATGGGCCCTCACCATGAGGCCCAGGGGTGCCCTACCCCCCAGCAGGGGACCCTGACAGAGCTGCAGGGACATCTCTGTTCAACAGAGATGGTTTCTCTCTAAATAGGTCAGGTGCAAAACAGCTGATTTCAAACATCTTCTATTCTGTGAACCATGCACCATCAGCTTTGTCCCAAAATAAAGCTCAACCAGTACAAAAACAAATGATAAGCCCAGTACAGCCCTAACAAGCCAAGATAAAGATAGCCAGAAAGATGACACAGAAAGAGGCTATGTCAGAATTACAGGATGATTCATCCCAGAGCTCAGCAGGACAAAGAGAGGACTCCCCTTTAACTCCCAAAGATAACCAAAAACCTCCATCACCACAAACACAGTTCCATAATGCCCCCACCTCCCCTTCTTCTCCACAAAGCCCAGATGTTCCTTTTTCTGGAATTTTCTCACAACATGAACAAAGTATTCAAGATTGGCCTACAGTGACATCCTCTCCACATAGCCTTTCTGGCAACCGAGCTCTGTGACTAAATCAGCATCTTCAAAAGGCCTCAGAGCCCCAGAGCCTCCCCCTCAACGTATCACACAACATTCCTTTGTTCAGGACCTTCAGATCACTTCACTGTGATACACACAGGGCCCTGGCAGCACGTTTATCAGACATGACAGTTTCCAGCATCAGCTTGGGCCTTTTGTCGGACATTATGGAATATCTGTGATGATACGTGGCAGAAATAAGAAAACCAGAAGGATAACAAACACTTAAAAGTCATAAACTGTCAGATACAACCTGTTACAGAGACATCAACCACCAAGTCATATAAACTGGGTTTACTAAACATTGGATCTCTGTCAGGAAAATCCCTTTTAATTAATGACTTCATTGTTGACAATAATCTTGATGTTTTTAACAGAAACATGGTTACATGAATTTAATGAAGCAGCTATTGTATTGGAGTCAACTCTTCCAAACTACAATTTTCTTTGTAAGAGCAGACAGCAAAGGAAAGGTGGAGGAGTGGCAACATTGTTTAATGATTCACTAACGTGTAAAAAGGTGTTTTTGGGAAAATTCCACTCTTTTGAACATTTGGCTCTCCAGGTAAAGAGCCCGGTACGAACTATGTTCCTGAATGTTTACAGGCCTCCTAAGTCCACATCAAACTTTTTTAAATATTTTAGTGACTGTGTGTGTTATGCGTTGACTATCACTGTTTAGTTATTGTGGGAGATTTCAACTTTCACGTTGACAACCCATAAGACAGAAGTGCAAAAGAACTGTGTGACACACTTAGAAACTTTGATTTAACTCAACATGTTAAACAGCCAACACACAAACAGGGACATATTTTAGACTTGATCATCACTAAAGGTCTAAAGATTTCTAAAGTCAATGTAACTGATGTTGCCCTATCTGATCATTTTTCTGTTACCTTTGAAAGCATAGTTTCCAGTGACTCATTTAGCCAGACATCGCAAGAAAGGGACATCGCAAGAAAACGCACCTTCAAGGACAATGCCACAAAAACCTTTATTTAAGCTTACTCTGCTACTTCAAACTTGGGCTGCAACTCAGTAGATGAACTAGTAGATAACTTTCATTCTAAAGTCTCAGATATAATAGACTGCATTGCTCCAGTTAAAGTGAAGGTTTTTTCGGGGAAGAAAAAATCTCTGTGGAGAAGTGCTCCAGCAGCTAGAGGCGAAAACAGGGAGTGTCTGGTTCTGTTGGACCTCAGTGCAGCATTTGATATTGTTGATCACTCCATCCTGTTAGAGTGCTTGGAAAACTGGGTCGGCCTTTCTGGTACAGCTCTCAACTGGTTTAAATCCTACTTAAAGGACAGGGAATTTTTTGTATCAGTAGGTAACTTTACATCCCAGACGACAAAAATTACATGTGGGGTTCCCCAAGGGTCCATCCTGGGTCCCCTCCTGTTCAATATCTACATGCTCCCCTTAGCTCAGATCATACAAAACAACAACATCAGCTACTATAACTATGCAGACGACACACAGCTCTACATCACCATGTCACCAGGTGACTATGAACCAGTTCAAGCACTGAGTAAATGCCTAAAAGAAATCAATGCATGGATGTGCCAAAACTTTCTTCAATTGAATAAAAACAAAACTGAAGTAATAATATTTGGACCGATAGAGGAGAAATCAAAAGTTAGCACACAGCATCAGCTGCTTCAGCTAAAAACCACTGATCATGCCCGAAATCTGGGAGTAGTGATGGACTCAGACCTGAACCTCCAAAAGCATCTAAAGACAATTACAAGGTCAGCTTTCTATCACCTGAAGAACATTTCCAGGGTTAAAGGACTAATGTCTCAGCAGAATCTGGAAAAATTAACCCATGCGTTTATTTTTAGTCGAATTGATTACTGCAACAGTGTTTTCACAGGTCTGCCTAAAAAGTCGATCAGAGAGCTGCAGCTGATCCAGAACGCTTCTGCCAGCGTCTTCACTAAGACTAAGAAAGTAGAGCACATCATTATAGTTCTAAAGTCATTACACTGGGTCCCTGCATCTCAGAGAATAGTCTTTAAAATCCTTCTGTTAGTTTATAAATCCCTGAATGGCTTAGCACCTAAATACAGCACAGACTTGTTATCAGTGTATCAACCCTCCAGACCACTAAGGTCGTCTGGCCTCAGCCTTCTCTGCATACCTAGAGCCAGAACCCAACATAGTTTGTGGGGCTAGAGACAGGCAGCAGGGTCTGAGAGGCAACCGTAAACCAAGACAAGGAAAAAAAACACTCTAGTCAGCTATCCTGCCCGAATCATGCAGACACCTGTTTCCCTGGATAGAACCAGGACTGAGAGCCACCATGAACCAGACCGAGACAAGGAACTGTACAGAGCTATCCAAGCATCACCCTCCCACACCCCTGAACACTAACATTCAACCAACTCCTACATTAATTTACATTGATAGACACCCAGGCTGGGTTCACCCCACCCTCTCACCGCACCAGAGGCCCCGCTGACAAGAAAAAGAAATGACATTCATGCTTTAATTGATGCTGGAGAATCAAAATCCTCCATAGACGAGCATATGAAAACTTTTAATAATTATTTAGCGGAGTTTATGGACTTGCAATCTTCAGTTCAAAGACTGCTGAGCGATGAGGAAAAAGAAACCGATCATGGTGATTGGTACGATCCAAAGCTGATCAGTTTTAAAGAGTTCTTGGATGACATTGAAACTTGGATGGATGGAGATCCTGATGCACAGAAGAGCCAAATGTGTTCAGCGTTTGATGTTGAAACCAAGGCGGCATCTCATGACCATAACGTTGATCCAGATGACAGCGTCTCACAGATTGCGCAACAAATCGACAAAGACTCTGAAAGGCTATCTGGGTTCGCAGCTAAACCAGTCAGCAAAGCGCCCAGTATAGTGAGTAAAGCTTCAAGTGCGCGCGGTAAGAGTTCCCATGCAGCTTCAATGGTGCTGATGGAAGCCGAGGTGGAAAGAGCCGCTCTGAAAGCGGAGGTGGATGCGCTGCAAGAAAAACATGCGCTCGAGTTGGAAGAACTTCAGTTAAAAGCAAGAAAAGAAGCATTGGCTTTGAGAACCAAACTGGCGAAGGCGGATGCAAAGAGGAAAATCTACAACTCTACGCAAGATCAGAAAAGTCATGTTTCCAGCGCTGGTGTCGCAAACCAGGATGCATCAGTTTCTGCCACATCTACGGAGTTCATACCCGCTGCTACAGCTCAAAAGGCTCCAAGAACACAGAAACGATTGACTACTCTTGCACCTTTGCCAATGCCCCAAGAGACACCTAATAATAAAACATTAAAAGTGAAATCAGAAAGGGGAAGCCTAAGACAAATATCTTCTCAGGTTGATGTTCATAGTAGTGCTTTAACAGAGATTAGAAGAAGCAGAATGAAATCACTGAGAGGCTTGTGAAACAGCAAAGAATGTCACTCCTGCCATCTGTAGAAATCCCTGTTTTTAGTGGAGATCCTTTGCATTTTAGGTCCTTTCTTAAGGCATTTGAGCAAGGAATAGAAGCTAAGACGGATAACATGCAGGACAGGCTTTATTACTTAGAACAGTTTACCACAGGTCAGCCTAAAGCTTTAGTGAGAAGTTGTATGCATATGAGTCCACAAACTGCTTATTTGGAAGCAAAAGGACAGCTTAAGTGGAACTTTGGTAACAGAGCAAAAATAACATCTGCATTTATAGACAAAGCTGTAAGTTGGTCAGTTTTAAATTCTGATGATGCTGCAGCTTTAGGAGCTTAAACAGTCTTTTTAAGAAGTTGTTTCAACACCATGGATGAAGCTGGGTTTATCGATGAGCTTGAAAACTCAACCAACATGAGAATTCTTGTTTCAAAATTGCCTTTTAGACTTCGTGACAATTGGCGACCGATTGTGGTTGACATAGCAGAAAAGTATAACCGTAGAGCAAAGTTTTAAAGATCTTCTTGATTTTCTGGAAAAACAAACAAAAGCTGCATTAGATCCTGTTTTTGGAGAAGGTCAAACTGCAAAAGAAAAGATGGCTTTAAAACCATCAAAGGTTTCTTTTAAAACTAAAAGTAGCAGTTTTGCCACTTCTGTTGCTGTAGTTTCTAAACAGAACAATGACAAACAGGTCCAGTTTAACCATGAGGTTACAAAGGTAGTTCAAGCTCGGTGCTTATTTTGTGATAGAAATCATTGCATAGAAAAATGTGACTCATTTAAGCAGAAAGCCAACAAAGAAAAGGTGACATTCCTTAAAAGTAAAGGTTTATGCTTTGGTTGCTTACAGAAGGGGCATATGAGTAAGAACTGTCCACAACAATCTGACCCAATCTGTATAATATGATTGAACTTGACTTTGTAAAGTGCCTTGAGATGACATGTTTCATGATTTGGCGCTATATAAATAAAATTTAATTGAATTGAATTGAACATCTAACATGCCTCACCTGTAATAAAAGTCACCCTACTGTTTTGCATATTGAAATAACAAAGCAGCAGTACCAAGCAGTTAAGGCTGTGGATAAAGAGTCACTAGTCTCAAATGCTCGTGTATCTTTAAATGTTGGTAGTTACACTGGGGCCGGGTCTAATGAGTGTGTTCTGTCAGTCGTCCCAGTAAAAGTAAAGTTGGAAAAGGGGACAAAGATTGTGGAGACTTATGCCTTTCTAGATCCAGGCAGCTCTGCAACATTTTGTACAGAGGCTTTGATGATGCAGTTAAATGCATCTGGAAAAAAAGTGGAAATCATGCTAAAAACCATGGGTCAGGAAAAGCCTGTAAGTAGCTATAGAATATCTGGTTTGGAAGTAGCTGCTTTAAAAGAAAATGAATACTTGAAGTTGCCTGATGTTTATACTCAACAATCCATTCCTGTCACTAAAGAAAACATCCCTAAAGAGAAAGACTTAAGAAAATGGTCTTATCTAAAAGTTGTTGAGTTGACACCAATAGATGCTGGCATTGGGCTGCTCATTGGTGTAAATTCTTCCAAAGCATTGGAACCTTGGAAAATAGTTAACAGTGAAGGTAGTGGGCCTTATGCTGTGCTAACACGCCTTGGTTGGGTTGTTAATGGTCCACTCAGTCAGGGTAGTGAAGAAAATGGACATGTTGTTGGTTCTATTCAGGTGAACCGTATCTCTATAAGAAGTTTGGAAGAAATGCTGGTCAGTCAGTATAACCAGGATTTTGTAGAGCACAAGTGCAATGAGCATACTGAAATGTCTGTAGAAGACAAACAGTTCATGGACATCGTGTCAAAGTCAGTGGTGCTTAAAGATGGTCATTATTACCTGAAGTTACCCTTTCGTAATCCTGAAGTAAAAATGCCCAACAACAAACAGGTTGCCCAGCAGAGGGCGCAATATCTGTTAAAACGATTTCAGAAAGATAAGCTATTCTTTGAAGAGTACAAAGAATTTATGCATAATGTTGATGTGGAAGGGCATTCAGAAATCATACCACAAGATCAAATGGAACATGAAGAAGGAAAGGTGTGGTACATACCTCATCATGGGGTCTACCACCCCCGTAAGAAAACACTGCGTGTTGTCTATGATTGTGCTGCAATGTATGCTGGAATATCATTGAACAAAGAGCTGTTACAGGGACCAGACTTGACTAGCACCTTATTAGGAGTGCTCCTTCGTTTTCGGCAAGGTCCAATAGCCCTTATGACAGACATTAAAGGCATGTTCCACCAAGTCAGAGTTGCTCAGGAACATGTAAATTACCTACGTTTTCTCTGGTGGCCCCATGGTGACATCACAAAAGAGCTTGTTGAGCATAGAATGTTGGTCCATATTTTTGGTGCCGTCTCTTGCCCTAGTTGTGCCACATATGCACTTTTAAAGACTGCTGATGACAACCAACATCTGTACCCAGAAGAGGTTATTAATACAATCAGACACAGCTTCTATGTAGATGACTGTCTCAGGTCTGTCCAGACTGTTGATCAGGCCATTTCTCTTTATCAACAACTCACTGAGGTGTGTGCCAAGGGGGGATTTAGGCTCAATAAATGGGTGTGTAGTGAGCGCTCTGTCCTCTCTCAGATCCCTGAGGAAAACAGAGCAACAGGTGTAAGGATGCTAGATCTTAGCTGGGACCAGCTTCCCACTGAAAGAGCCCTGGGGGTGCAATGGGACGTTGAACAGGATGTTTTCACCTTTAGCATTGTAAACAAGCACAAACCACTAACAAGACGTGGTATTTTGTCCATCGTCAGCTCTATTTACGACCCTTTGGGTTTCTTAGCTCCAGTTATTCTCACTGCTAAACAGATTCTTCAACATTTATGTAAACTGAAGTCTGGCTGGGATGAGACAATTCCACTAGAAATAGCACAAGTTTGGGACAAGTGGGTCAAAGATTTAGTTCTTCTTGACAACTTAAGTATCAGAAGATGCATCACACCCAAAGGATTTGGGGAAATAAGAAGTGCACAGCTGCATCACTTTAGTGATGCCAGTGAAACTGGGTTTGGTGCTGTGTCTTATCTTAGGCTATCTAATAGTAAACAGGAAGTGTGTGTTTCCTTTGTTATTGGTAAAGCAAGGGTAGCACCAGTAAAACAAATTACTATACCACAACTTGAACTTGCTGCTGCAGTTTTAGCTGTGCGACTGGACAAGATGCTGTCAGTTCAACTTGGACTCAATATGAGTGAATCAGTCTTTTGGTCTGACAGTACAACCGTCCTGCAGTACATTGCAAACACAACGACACGGTTCAAAACATATGTAGCTAATAGAGTGTCCATTATTCGTGATCTTACAAAGGTCACTCAGTGGAGATACATCAGCTCAAAGTTGAATCCAGCTGACCCAGCCTCTCGAGGCATGAAGATTGGTTCTTTTTTAAAGTCTTCCACCTGGATCAGTGGGCCGGAATTTCTCACAAAACCTGAGATCCAATGGCCAGCAGTGGTTAAACACATACCTGTCCATTTGGAAGCTGATCCAGAGGTTAAAGAGCAGGTCTTGACATGTGCAGCTGTGCTGGAAGAAGTGTGTCCCACCACCAAGCTGCTAATGTACTTTTCCAGTTGGACAAAGCTAAAAAGATGTGTAGCATGGATCCTGAAACTAAAAGAAATGCTGTGAACAAAGAAGTTGCTAACTGCACACTGTGGAAATCAAATGTGTGACAAGCAGGACAATAAAACGGATGCTCAGCTCACAACTGATGATCTGTTCAAGGCTGAGGAAGCCATAGTGAGCTTTGTGCAGAGAAAACATTTTGGTACTGAAATGGCTGCCCTGAGCTCTGGTGCAGTGAAGAAGTCAAGTCATCTGTACAAGCTTGATCCTGTTGTTACTGATGGTGTGTTGAGAGTGAGTGGCAGACTGAGCAAAGCAGCATTACCTGAAAAAACAAAGCATCCTGCAATATTGCCCAAAGAAAGCCATGTTTCAAAGCTCATTCTTCAACACATCCATGAAAAAGTTGGACACAGAGGAAGAAATCACATGCTTTCTACCCTTCGGCGACAGTACTGGATCCCTCATGCTAATTCAGCAGCCAGAAAGATCATCAGAAACTGTATGGTGTGTCAAAAACAACGACAAAAGCCAGGTGAGCAAAAAATGTCAGATCTTCCTATTGACAGAATCTCAACTGATCTTCCACCATTTACGTATGTTGGTGCTGATTACTTTGGACCAATAGAAGTGAAGAGAGGGAGAACTATTGTTAAAAGATATGGAGTTCTCTTCACATGCCTAACCTGTCGTGCAGTTCACCTTGAGGTGGCACATTCTCTCGACACAGATTCCTGCATAAACGCCATCAGGAGATTCATCTGCCGCAGAGGACAAGTCAAGGAAATTCGGTCGGACAACGGAACCAACTTTGTCAGCTCAAATCGTGAGTTGAAGCAAGCCATGTTGGAGCTAAAGCAAAGCAAAATTCAAAAATGCTTAGCACAAGATGGCATAAAGTGGACCTTCAACCCTCCTTATGGAGCCCATCATGGTGGTGTATGGGAGCGCCTGGTGCAGGAAATAAAGAGAGTACTGTGCTCCATCACAAATCAGCAAGTACTAGACGATGAAGGCTTGCACACAGTTTTATGTGAGGTGGAGGCTATATTAAATGATCGCCCGATTACACCTTCTTCTGAAGATCCCAATGATTTAGAGGCCCTTACTCCAAATCATTTGCTCCAGTTAAAAGGTAAGCCTGTGCTGCCACCAGGTTTGTTCAAAAAGGAGGACCTGTACATACGGAGACGTTGGAAACAAGCCCAATACATTGTGGATCTGTTCTGGAAACGGTGGGTGAAAGAATATCTCCCCATGTTGCAAGAACGACGGAAATGGAACAAGACTCGCAGGAACTTTGCCATTGATGATGTGGTGCTAATTGTTGACGAGGCTGCTCCAAGAAATTCTTGGCCTATTGGACGCATCACAGAAACCATGGCAGATGCATGTGGATTGGTACGACGTGTTCGGGTCAAGACGAGAACAAATGAGCTGGAAAAGCTGATTAACAAGATATGTCTCCTGTTGGAGGCTGTGTAGAGACAACAGCAAACGTTTGTCTCCAACTGAGCTAAGTTCTAGAACCTCTGGCTCTACATTTACACTGATACTCATTTACTGACATGCTGAACATCTCATTCTGCTACATACACTTTTTTATACACACACAGACCATACACATGGACAAGAGAAGAACATGGAAGTCATGGAACACTGACTGTTTTTGCTTTATTTATTTTTTCACTAAGAAGACATATGGACTGCAAAAATTGCTTTATTTTTTATTAAGAAGACATATGGACTGCAAAAAAAAATGTATATCATGGACTGTTGCATAAGTTTGTTTAAATAATTTTTGTAAATAGAAAAATATTGAAGAGCTAATTCTGCTAATGTTGATATAAATTTTGCATTGGTTATTGGCCACTTGTGTAGATATTAGACATAATTCTTGTACATGAATTAGGGGCCGGGATGTTTATATTTTTTGGATTGTATTTTCTAATAATTTAGTTTTCTCCTTTTGGGTAGTTGGAATATATTTAAGTTAGTTTAGAACCAAAATTTGTAATTAATTTTTAGATTTGAAATGTTTAGATTATGTTGTTAATTGTTAGACCCTCCCATTAATTTAAGTAATTAAGAACACACCGGGTGTTTGGTGGAGATGTATCGTTTGGTAAATGTCTGGTGTGGACGGGAGGTTTTGTGAAATTATTTTTTGACCACTTTTAGAACTTCAAACGGCAAATTGAGATTATTTTTTGTTTTCAACAAGTTGTAAGACATTTTTTAGTCTTTATTTTGTTTACATTTTTTCAAGAAATAAATCCCATATTTTTACAAACCAATGAAGTAAGAAGTGCGTGCAAATCAAACCACCTGTTACCACCCACGGCCTATGTTGGAATTTTGTTTTTTTGGAACATGGAAGGCCGCGACAAGAGGCATTAGTATTGCTGAGGCTTTGGAGTGACTCCAGAGCTCTGTGGCACAGCATTTATCTCCACATGGCTCCTTTGCAGCTGAGGTGACTTTTGGCAGCTGCTTATAATGCCGCCACCTGGGCATGGCTGATGAACTGTGACATCTGATGTCTCAACAACCAGTCAAAAAAACTGCTTGTAATGAGGAATGTGCTGCGTGAAAGACAGGTGCCATCCGATTTCTAATACAGTTATTCCCCAGTGCTGCTGGGGCCACACTGACCCTGACAGGTTCAGATTACCAGAAGTGAAACGTTAGTATGAGTTATTCTGATATCAGTTTTTACTTGTTTTTCTGAAGCAGATATAAAAAAAGGAAATGTTTTGGCCTTACAGAGATGTTTTGGCTTTAAGGAAAAGGCATAATTGAAAATGTGTTGATTAGAAGCCTGTAGATGGAACAAGACAGAACATGATTCAAACCCATAAACTAATTCAGGAAATAACAAAGATAATTGTTGGCTTGGGTTATACTCTAAAATCTCTTCACAATGTGGTTTAATTGAGAGCTCAGCCATGTCAAAGAAGAAAATGTTTCCGATGTTTATCGTTAACATGACCAATGTTTGTGATGGTCTTTAGGATTTTATTTAGGGTACATTTAACTAAAAACAACAGCTCAATGACAGCAATGCAAATTTATGATGAGCTTATGCTCCAGAATGTGAAAAATGTGTAAATATTAAGAAGCAAATGCAAAAACATACATTTAAGCTAATTCTGAGTTATCCAACTCTAAAATAATCTTTATTTATGCATAGAGATTAATTAATTAAGTGTCCATATGGGGCTAAAATAAAGGAGATGCGGTATATAGCTCAATTCAACTCAGTGTCAATTCAAAACAAAAATAAACAGGTTAAATTCACATATTTCTAATCCAATCCACTCAATTACATTGATTGCAGTTTTAGTTATAATACCATTCAGTCAAATTCAGTTTAAACCAGCGGGCTTTGAACAGGTTCAAGGAACGAAATTCGGGAACTTTTTGTATCTTACAGGGAACAGAAACGAAACCTGAAACGTTATTATTTTTTTATGTTCTGGAACTGGAACACTTATTTAAAAACAATGGTAACCGGTTAATACTGGTTTTATTTCGTTCCTCAAAGTTTTCGTTGCTTAATTAACTAAAAAAAAAAATTATTTTCCTGCGCACGTTTACCTGACTCCGCCAGCTGTATGTCGCTCCACCTAGCTTCACTCATACACCGGACATCTTGTTGGTTAGCGGTTAGAGGGAACCATGTTAGGAGGCCTTTAGTCCTCAACGCGGTCGGCCCGGAATCGACTCCGACCCGCGGCGCTTTGCCGCCTGTCTTTCCCCCTCTTCCTGTCAGCTCGCTGTCAATAAAACGCGTGCCACTAGAGCCGCAAACACATTAAAAAAAAGTTTTTTTTTCCTGTGTCGCTCTCACAGCGTCACGGGTTGGCTTCGATGTGAGTGGTTGAAATAGCACGTCATTGAAATAGCCTATGGAGGTGTCCCAGATGTATGTGAGTGAAGCTAGGCGGAGCGACATACAGCTGGCGGAAGTCAGGTTAGCGCACGTTACCATGACGGCTGAGGTTCACTTCCTGTGTGACATCACATCACACATTCACTGACTGAATGGAGAGAGAGCGGTGTCTCCACTAGAGCTACACATCTTAAATGAGAGGTAAATTATGATCCATCGTTAAATAAAACGCTCATTCCAAACACAATATCAATAGCTATATTAGTCAAACGAAAGGAACGAAATTAACCGTTCCAGGAACAGTGTTTTTTTGTTCTAACCGGTTCGGGAACGTCAATTTATTGGTGGAACTCATAACCGGAAACGTTATAATTCCGTTTCTGTTCGGAACGAACCGATTGGGAAAAAAAAAAAATCGGTCCAAAGCCCTGGTTTAAACACAGATTTGTAAAAAAGTTATCTGAAGCAGTGCAACTAATTTCATTGAGTCAATGATGGCCAGAGGGTAGAAATTTTAACAGACAGAAATATCCAACCAGTTGGTTTGGGAAGTAACAGCACAGAGAGAAAGAAAACGTCAGAAAAAACTCACCTTCCATGAGTACTTTCTGTGATAAAGAAAAATTACCCAAAGTCAATGACGACAAAATCTCAGTTGGTGGCTTTGAATTTGTGTTTTTGGACCACTGGGGATGGTTAATAGTTTTCATAACCAACATACCTGATGATGCCATACCTGGCATCACACTGGCAGTCCAATGTCTAAATGCGAGAAGGAAGCCATCCGAGGCGAGGCTCACACAACATACGCCACCCCCCAGATGTCTTCACCCCCACCCCCCCATACCATGGCCTACATGAATGTGCGTTATGAAAATGTTTGGAGTGAAAGTGCCTAAAATGCATAATAAAAATGGGGTGAGGGACGTCATCAGAAAGTGGCAACCTTCAGTAACGCCCCCCTCCCCAAGGTCCTACATGTGTGGCAGCATGATCGAGCAGGCAGATGGAGAGTTCGGGGATGGGTAGAAAAGGACTGGGGAGCCTACCGCAGTCCCAGGGAGCCAGCTAACCTACTGACTCCAATAGGCACCCCCGCTCCCCGAAAAGCCACCAGGAGAAGGGGGCCCCACCATTGCCTGGGGGCCAGGGAGAGGCGGCAGGGCCCGCGAGCCATCCACCCCCCAGGACCAACACCTCCACCCCCCAGCCCACCCACCAAGCCTACTGGCTTTCCCCCCAAAAGAAAAAAAATATTATAATAATAACTAGAAAAAGCTGTTCCTGCGAAACAGCAGTGAGAATGCTTTCCTGCAGAATGATTGAGCAAAAGAGGCAGAAGATCTTTTGAGCATAAGATGCAGAAGATCCCTGCAGAAGTGAAAAACTAGCTGAAAAGTATTGAGATCCAAGAAAAAACCATTTGAACATGAAAGGACAAAAGCTGGAGGAAGAGAAGAATGTTTTGAAACAGCTAAACCATTTAAACAGTAGTAGTAATAGCAGAGGAAGTAGTAGTTGTATCAGTACCAGTAGTAGTATTAGTAGCAGTAGTAGTATCAGTAGTGGTAGTAGTAGTATCAGTTTTTAAAGAATTTGAAAGAATTTGAAGAATGTCAAAAATTTGAAGAATTTGAAGGAATTTGTTGTAGTACTACTACTAGTAGTAGTAGCAGCAATATTAGTAGAAGTAGCGGTGGTAGTAGTAGCAGTAGTTCTTGTATCAGTAGTAGTAGTAGTAGTAGTAGTAGTTCTTGTATCAGTAGTAGTAGTAGTAGTAGAAGTAGTAGTAGTAGTGGTAGTAGTAGTAGTAGTAGCGGTAGTAGTAATAGTATCAGTAGTAGTACCAGTAGTAGTAGTAGTAGTATCAGTAGTATTAGTAGTAGCAGTGGTAGTATCATTAGTAGTAGTATCATTAAAAGTAGTAGTAGTAGTAGTTCTTGTATCAGTAGTATTAGTAGCAGTAGTTCTTATATCAGTAGTAGTAGTAGTAGTAGTAGTAGTAGCAGTAGCATCAGTAGTAGTAGTAGTAGCAGTAGTAGTAGTAGTAGTAGTAGTGGTAGTGGTGGTAGTAATAGTAGTAGCAGTAGTAGTAATAGTATCAGTAGTAGTACCAGTAGTAGTAATGAAGCTGAAGGCGCAAGTTCAATCGAAGAAACTCATCGCCTGCCTCCATTCAATCAGAGTCCGATACGCCTCTGATGTGAGCCAATCAGCTACGAACCGCACCTCCATGAAGCCAATCAGCATCCCACACTCATCTTAAAAGCAACTTCAAATCCACATCTCAGCCTGCTAACCAGCAAGCGCAAACGGATTGCATGTTGGATTTCGAATCAGATGTCCGATTCAAGACGTTAACAACTCATCCTCAAATCCTGCTGCTCTTAGGAACGCCATCTAGCCGCGCATCCATCCTCTGCAATCTCTGTATTCGCTCCAGCATATCTTAACCAGCACTGACCTGGATTCGCTCTCTTAGCTGCCATTCTTCCGCTGTGGCGTCTCATTCCGTCACCCAACCTCTGTTTTCATCAGCTCCGATTCCTGGCGCTATGAACTTGCAAATCCCCGCTTTTCACAAGCGATGTAGACGCCGTCCCAACTCTGACTCAGCTCCGGTCCCGCTCTGCTTCGTAGCCGGGAGCGGCTATCGTCCTGCGCAACTTTCAGTCTGATCTCCTCTCATGCCCGCTCCTAGCAGCTCAAGGTAACACGTATCCACTCATGTTTTCATTCTTATTACATGCATTTCGCTCATCATGCTCCTGAACTGTCCGTCTGTTAGGCAGAAGTATCCCATCCATTCTGTTTGATTTCGTTTTCTTCTTCTTCTGGTTTTGGCGGTTGGCAACAGGCTTGTAGTAGCATTACTGCCACCTACTGGTTGCAGTATGGTTCGTGATGGACTCCATCAATCTTCTCTTATTTCATAATTATGTCATTCTAATTCAACTCATTGTTCATATTTTCTACAGTCATTTCTTGTCCATAGTATGCTTGATTTTAAGTGTTAATTAAGTTTGTAAGCTGAAATGTTAACCTTACCATTTTCCTCTTTTGTTTTTCCCATTTCTGTGTTCTCTTACTATATTTGATATGGCAACATTCTTCTCGTCTCCCCTTTATCATCAACCTGTAGGCTGTATTAGCAAATGTCTCAGCATTTTAAATCTCTGATTTCGTCATTCAAAGACTTACTATTGGCAATCCTTCCGCATTAAGTACCTTCAATGTCATTCACGTTCAGTTTAACCGGACAGTAGGGTTGAGTTGTTACTTAACCCATTTTAAATCCAGCGATTTATACCAATTGTTGTGCCCTTCACGAGCTCTGCTGCTCTGTCCAGGCATTCATAAAGTATTCTGTCAAATTCTCTTCACCTACTTTCATCGTGCACTGCCACGTGCTACGTTGTGTGCCTTGTCTCGTGCCCTGTCTCGTACCCCGCTCGTACCTGTCTCATACCCCTACCATGTGCCCTGCCATGTGCCCTGCCATGTGCCCGCCATGTGCCCTGCCATGTGCCCGTCTCCTACTCCTCATGTACTCTGTATGTGCCTGTTTCGTGTCCTTCATGTCATGAGCATTCATTCTTTCATGTCCCCATGCATCAGCCCCATGCATCAGCCCCATGCATCAGCCCCATGCATCAGCCATGCAGCAACCCCGAGCACCGGCCAAGCACCTCACCATTCATCTCACCTCATCTCACCATCCATCTCACCGTTCCCCTCACCTCACCTCACCATCCACCTCACCTTCATCTCCCATTCCACATCACTGTTTTGTAGGCCTTCGCGGCAAACGGCCCTGTTTTGTAGGCCTTTGCGGCAAACGGCCCTGTTTTGTAGGCCCTCGTGGCAAACGGCCCTGTTTTGGTAGGCCTTCGCGGCAAACGGCCCTGTTTTGGTAGGCCTTCGCGGCAAACGGCCCTGTTTTGGTAGGCCTTCGCGGCAACGGCCCTGTTTTGGTAGGCCTTCACGGCAACGGCCCTGTTTGATAGGCCTTCGCGGCAAACGGCCCTCTCATTAAGCTACGCTGCTTCTCCTTTTCATTCTTCTCTGCCCGTCTGGAGCACGCTTTCTCTGTGGTGCCTGAATTAGCACAATGTTCAGTCATGTTACCATCTTCATCCTCTTCATTCATTCATCTTGTGGTCACTTCCTCTCCTAGATCTTCCTTTCACTATTCTCAGTTTGTCCTTTTTAAATTAAACCTGTCGGCCTGCAAATCGAGTTCTAGGTATTGATCTCAACTTAGTTCCAGCATGGTTCCTGCCTGCAGTTAAGCTCTAGAATTCACAAGATATCAGTCTCGTCCCATATCAGTTATTTTCAACTGTCAGCTGCCCTCCTTGCTTGGTCACCTCAATCTCACAAATGCATCATTGCCAGAGTCATGCTTTATTTCCAGGCAGCTAGAGTTCGCTAAATTTGTTCTTTCCTTCTTGAACAGGATACTCTGGTTGAGAGCTGCCGTTTTGACCGTCTGGTCTGCTTCTCGCCTGATCGAAATATATTCTATAATGCCTTTCTGTCGTGGATGTGTTTAAAAATTTACGGATGCTGCCATCCGTAGGTTTTGGGGGGGGGTTCTTTATAATTGTTTCACAGGTTCCTGATCACTCAAACAATGGGCTTGGTCATCATCATCATGCCTCACACATCGTTCTAAGCTTCCATTCATTTTAGCTGCCCAATGCCTCTCGGCTTTAAGGTAATCTAACTGCAAATACTGGTGGTGGATTGAAACTTTTCACATGTTTCGTCAGACCCTTCATGTTTCACTCTTTTAAATTGAGTTTATCATTCATAATCATCACAGTTCGTAACTCTATCATATAGTTGATCTTTCATGCTTCTTTCATATCATCATTAATCATATGTATACTTTCATTCATATCGCAACTCATATTGACAGTTATCCCGTCACTCATTCTGTTATGTATCCTTTCATGCATTCTTTATGTATCCTGCAATGCACTCTCTCGTGCGTCTCGTAGTATCTGGTCCTGCGTCTTGTCATGTGTTCTTTCATGCCTGCGTCAAGCATTCTGTTATGCATCCTGTTATGCATCATGTCACCTGTGTCGCATCTTGTCATGATTACTCATTTCTCTATGTGCATCATCTGCAAGACATCTTCCGCAAGAAAGCATAATCAAGACATCTTCCGCAAGAAAGCATACGCAAGACATCTTCCGCAAGAAGCATACGCAAGACATCTTCCGCAAGAAAGCGTACGCAAGAAAGCGTAAGCAAGACATCTTCCGCAAGAAAGCATACGCAAGACATCTTCCGCAAGAAAGCATACGCAAGACATCTTCCGCAAGAAAGCATACGCAAGACATCTTCCGCAAGAAAGCATACGTAAGACATCTTCCGCAAGAAGCATCTATGCTCACATCTTCCGCAAGAAAGCATACGCAAGACATCTTCCGCAAGAAAGCATACGCAAGACATCTTCCGCAAGAAAGCATACGCAAGACATCTTCCGCAAGAAAGCATACGCAAGACATCTTCCGCAAGAAAAGCATTCATGCTCACATCTTCCGCAAGAAAACATAAGCAAGACATCTTCCGCAAGAAAGCATCTCTGCTCACATCTTCCGCAAGAAAGCATAAGCAAGACATCTTCCGCAAGAAAGAATCTCTGCTCACATCTTCCGCAAGAAGCATACGCAAGACATCTTCCGCAAGAAAGCATCTCTGCTCACTTCTCCTTGTTCATTTCGTTCATTTCATTCACCTAATCATCTCCCATTCAAATCACTATCCCGTCACACTGCCTTATGAGCCAGGCGCTCTGACCTCGGCATTTTTGGGGGGAACATCCCTGTTCTCATACATCTACTTATGCATATTAAAGTATAATTCAGCATTAATGTTCCTGCCGAGGTCTGAGCGCCAAAGACTTAAAATATTGTATCAATAAAATCCTTCTAATTGCCATTTCTTTCTCTGTGAGTTTTTCAGATTGAAATGAAGCTGAAGGCGCAAGTTCAATCGAAGAAACTCATCGCCTGCCTCCATTCAATCAGAGTCCGATACGCCTCTGATGTGAGCCAATCTGCTACGAACCGCACCTCCATGAAGCCAATCAGCATCCCACACTCATCTTAAAAGCAACTTCAAATCCACGTCTCAGCCTGCTAACCAGCAAGCGCAAACGGATTGCATGTTGGATTTCGAATCAGATGTCCGATTCAACCCACCCCCAACCCCTTCTCCACCATCATAGCTGAGTTCATCTAGCTTCCAAGACGTTCCTCCATCCTCAACCCATCAGAGTGTTTTCTCCCTTCAGTCTTCATCACTCCCTATCGTCTGTTATTGGTCCGGCAGAAGACCACCATGTTGGGCCCGGTTCTGCCAGAGGTTTCTTCCCAAAGGGGAGTTTTTCCTCTCCACAGTCGCTTCAAGCTTGCTCATCATGGACAGTCCATGCAAACCTGTGTTTATCAAGTTGGACATCTATCTTAAACAGATCATCATATGGACTGAACAAACTTCTTCTATCTCCACTCCACCACCAGTTTCAGACCTGGGGGGGAACATCCCTGTTCTCATACATCTACTTATGCATATTAAAGTATAATTCAGCATTAATGTTCCTGCCGAGGTCTGAGCGCCAAAGACTTAAAATATTGTATCAATAAAATCCTTCTAATTGCCATTTCTTTCTCTTTGAGTTTTTCAGATTGAAGTAGTATCAGTAGTATTAGTAGTAGCAGTGGTAGTATCATTAGTAGTAGTATCATTAAAAGTAGTAGTAGTAGTAGTAGTAGTGGTGGTGGTAGTAGTAGTAGTAGTAGTATCAGTAGTAGTAGTAGTATCAGTGGTAGTAGTAGCAGCAGTAGTAGTAGTAGTAGTAGTAGTATCAGTAATACCAGTAGTAGTAGTAGTAGTATCAGTAGTAGTAGTAATATTAGTAGCAGCAGTGGTAGTATCATTAGTAGTAGTAGTAGCAAAAGCAGTATTAGTAGCAGTAGCATCAGTAGTAGTAGTAATAGTAGCAATAGTAGTAGTAGTGGTGGTGGTAGTAGTAGCAGCAGTAGTAGTAGTAGTAGTATCAGTAGTAGTAGTAGTAGTAGTATCAGTGGTAGTAGTAGTAGCAGTAGTAGTAGTAGTAGTAGTAGTAGTATCAGTGGTAGTAGTAGTAGCAGTAGTAGTAGTAGTAGTATTTGTAGTAATAGTAGTAGTATCAGTAGTAGTAGTAGTTGTTGTATCAGTAGTAGTAGTAGTATCAGTAGTAGTAGCAGTAGAATCAGTAGTAGTAGTAGTAGTAGTAGCAATAGTAGTATTAGTAGTAGCAGTGGTAGTATCATTAGTAGTAGTATCATTAGTAGCAGTAGTAGTTGTTGTATCAGTAGTAGTAGTAGTAGTTGTATCAGTAGTAGTAGTAGTAGTAGTATCAGTGGTAGTAGTAGTAGTAGTAGTATCAGTGGTAGTAGTAGTAGTAGTAGTAGCAACAGCAGTACAGTCTACTACCATCTAATGTAGAACAGATTACTAGATCAATGTGTGCTTCTGTGCTTTTTTGTTTCTCTTGTTGTGTCTCTGTTCTGTCTTCTGTAACCCCAGTCGGTCGAGGCAGATGACCGTTCATACTGAGCCCGGTTCTGCCGGAGGTTTTTCCTTCCCGTTAATGGGTGGTTTTTCTTCCCACTGTCGCTTCATGCTTGCTCAGTATGAGGGATTGCAGCAAAGCCATGTACAATTCAGATGACTCTTCCTGTGGCTCTACGCTTCCCCAGGAGTGAATGCTGCTTGTCGGAACTTTGATGCAATCAACTGGTTTCCTTATATAGGACATTTTTGACCAATCTGTATAATCTGACCCAATCTGTATAATATGATTGAACTTGACTTTGTAAAGTGCCTTGAGATGACATGTTTCATGATTTGGCGCTATATAAAACTAAAGAGACAAGAAAGAGACAGTAGTAGTAGTAGCAGTAATAGCAGTAGTAGTAGTAGTATCAGTAGTAGTAGTAAAAGTAGTAGTATCAGTGGTAGTAGTAGTAGCAGTAGTAGTAGTAGTATCAGTAGTAGCAGCAGTAGTATCAGCAGACGTAGTAGTATCTGTAGTAATAGTAGTAGTATCAGTAGTAGTAGTAGTAGTTGTTGTATCAGTAGTAGTAGTAGTATCAGTAGTAGTAGCAGTAGCATCAGTAGTAGTAGTAGTAGTAGCAATAGTAGTATTAGTAGTAGCAGTGGTAGTATCATTAGTAGTAGTATCATTAGTAGTAGTAGTAGTTGTTGTATCAGTAGTAGTAGTAGTATCAGTGGTAGTAGTAGTATTAGCAACAGCAGTAGTAGTAGTAGCAGTAACATCAGTAGTAGTAGTAGCAGTAGTAGTAGTAGAAGTAGTATAAGTGGTAGTAGTAGTAGCAGTAGTAGTATCAGTAGTAGCAGCAGTGGTATCAGTAGAAGTAGTAGTATCAGTTGTAGTAGTAGTAGTAGTTGTTGTTGTATCAGTAGTAGTAGTAGTATCAGTAGTAGTAGCAGTAGCATCAGTAGTAGTAGCAGTAGTAGTAATAGTATCAGTAGTAGTAGTAGTTGTAGCAGTAGCAGCAGCAGTAGTAGTAGTGGTAGTGGTAGTAGTATCAGGAGTTTCTGTTTTTAAAGAATTTGAAGGAATTTGAAGAATTTAAAAAAAAAAAGAAATTGAAGGAATTTGTAGTAGTAGTTTCAGCAGTAGTACTAGCAGTAGTAGTAGTAGTAGTAGTGGTGGTAGTAATAGTAGTAGTAGCAGTAGTAGTAGTAGTAGTATCAGTAGTAGTAGTAGTATTAGTATCAGTAGTACTAGTAGTAGTAGCAGTAGTAGTAGTACTAGTAGTAGTGGTAGTAGTAGTAGTATCAGTAGTAGTAGTAGTAGTAGTAGTAGCAGCAGTAGTAGTAGTAGTAGTAGTGGTAGTGGTAGTAGTATTAGCAGCAGTAGTAGTATCCGGAGTTTCAGTTTTTAAAGAATCTGAAGGAATTTGAAGTAGTAGTATCAGTAGTAGTTGTAACAGTAGTAGTAGTATCAGTAGTAGTAGTATTAGTATCAGTAGTACTAGTAGTAATAGCAGCAGCAGTAGTAGTAGTAGTAGTAGTGGTAGTAGTAGTAGTAGTAACAGTAGTAGTAGTTGTAGTAGTAGTATCAGTAGTAGTAGTAGTAGTAGTAGTAGTAGTAGTGGTGGTGGTAGTGGCAGTAGTAGGAAAAGCAGTAGTAGTATCAGGAGTTTCAGTTTTTAAAGAATTTGAAGGAATTTGAAGAATTTGAAAAAAATGAAGAATTTGAAGGAATTTGTAGTAGTAGTATCAGTAGTAGTAGATGCAGTAGTATTAGTAGTGGTAGTAGTGGTAGTGCTAGTAGTAATAGCAGTAGTGGTAGTAGTAGCAGTAGTAGTAGTAGTAGTGGTAGTGGTAGTAGCAGTAGTAGTAGTAGTAGTATCAGTAATAGTAGTGGTAGTAGTAGTAGTAACAGCAGTAGTGGTAGTAGTATCAGTAGTATTAGTAGTAGTAGTAGCAGCAGTAGCAGTAGTAGTAGTGGTAGTAGCAGTAGTAGTAGTAGTAGTAGTAGTAACAGCAGTAGTGGTAGTAGTAGCAGCAGTATCAGTAGTATCAGTAGTTGTATCAGTAGTAGTAGTAGTAACTGTAAAATCCAAAAAGTGACAGAAAATTGACACA
This sequence comes from Fundulus heteroclitus, assembly GCF_011125445.2. NCBI lineage: Eukaryota > Metazoa > Chordata > Actinopteri > Cyprinodontiformes > Fundulidae > Fundulus > Fundulus heteroclitus. Next base: position 31,733,540 of record NC_046375.1, read on the forward strand.
TGCCTGATAATCACTGGAAAATTAAAAAATGTTAAGAGGAAGTGACTCTGCGAATCTCAGCTTCCTACCATCATCACAGCCCCTGCAGTGGGTGCCATAAGGTGCCATATTAAGCAAAGGGAGGCTGTCCCTGACCTGCAGTAACCTCTGCCCAGCAGAATTCTTTTGTCATAGAAACTTACTCACAGCTGCTGGTGTCCGTCTACTGCAGGCACAGACTTTGAGTCAGAAGAGCTGTAATTGGAACTAGAAAATTTCTGAAGAAATTTAGCAAGGCACCTGCCTGGTGGTGCATACCGTACCGTCAAAAATAGAAACAGGAAGTAACACCGCAAATTTCAGGTTCCCACGGTGTTCACAGCCCCAGCAGCGGCCGTCGAAAGGTGCCATGTTAAGTCAATGGACCTGCTAGGAGCCTCTGGCTAGCAGCGTTGTCATGGAGACTCCATCACTGTTGTAGCCCTCTGTCTTAATTATCATTAGCTTTATCATGTGAGGTACTGGGGTGAATGTGTGATTTTAGTTTCTTTGGAGCATTTCTGCATCATGTAGCAGAGGCAAATAGGGGTCAAAAATGGATGTTTGACAACTCATAAAATAGACATGCTTTATCTGACATGGCCCAAATTTGTTGTGCAGCTTCCCCTCTAAAGGAAGTACAAACTCTGTCAAGCAGAAGTTTGTACGAGCTTCCTAGAGCTACTTCCGGTTAGCAACATGCTAACCGTTAGCTGCTAACGTGGTTGTGTTTGGTATCATCGGGTGAGTGTACTCTGTTAGTTTGATCCAAATCCTGTACTGGGATGTCCCTGAAATAGGGAGAAAATATGTTTATAACGTTGCCATGGTAACTCAAAATGGCGGGTGGTACAAAAAACACTTCATGGGATAGGCACTCATGTTTTGATATACACACTGTGGGGATTATAATATAAAACTCTAAGTCTCCCACACTGGGAATCAATCCCACAATCTCTTGCATTCAAAGCATGCACTTTGTGTGTGAGCATATACATATACTGTAGCGCCATATATGGGCATGCATTTCTGGGAACATAAGGGGTTTGGTCCGCTATTGAAAAGCATTGGATGTTTGACACCTCATAGCTTGGAGATGCTTTATGCAATGTAGGCCAAATTTCTTGTGGAGCTTTCTCTCTAAAGGAAGTACAGACTCTGTGAAGCAGAGGTTTGTACGAGCTTCCTAGAGCTACTTCCGGTTAGCAACATGCTAACCATTAGCCGCTAACATGGTTGTGTTCAGTATCACCGGGTGATTGTACTCTGTCAGTTTAGTCCAAATCCTGTACTGGGAAGTGCCTCAAAAAGGGGTGCCAATACTTAATGTCACCAAAGCTCACCAAAGGTCATGGCTCAGATCCGCCTCCTTTAGCAACTCAGCCTCACCAAATGTGGGCCCAGCATTTGACCAAAATGGTGTGTAGTGCCATTTCCCACAGATGGGTGGTGCTGTATTGGCCAATTGGGTCGTCTCTGGGCCTCATGCTAGGTCCTGTTGGAAGCAAAGGCCCAATAGGAAAGCATGTGAAATCTAAAAAGGGACAAAAAAAAAATCACACATGCCTGATAATCGCTGGAAAATTTTAAATTGTTAAGAGGAAGTGACTGTGCGAATTTCAGATTCATATATTCATCACAGCCACTGCAGTGGGTGTCGAAAGTTGCTATTCTATCCGAATGGAGCCTTTCCCTGACCTGTAGTAACCTCTGGCCAGCAGAGTTCCGTCGTCATAGAAACTCACTCACAGCTGCAGCTGGCCATTCTACTAAAGTGCAGACACTTTGCTCAGACTCTTCCTCATTGGAATAGAATAAAATACTTTGCCTCGAACAACGCTCTATATCTCCTGATCCGTAAATGGTAAAGACATAATTTTTTCTGCGTTTATTTCGTAACGGATAGGGGGACAAGACAAACTATCTGTTTTTGCTGGAAATATTTTAATAAATGCGTTAAAAAATTATATAAAAGGGTTTTTTTATGGAATTTCAGAAATCCACTAAAAACGGCCCCGAACAAATCGCTCTGGCTGAAAAAGTATAAGAGATATCAAAATAATTCCTTCAGCGTGAGTATCAGCAGGCTTTTAAGTACTGTGGTGCTCATTTTTAGGTTTGTACAAAAAATTGGTGTAGGCATGGTGATGATGTAAAAAAGTGCATCATGTGGAAGGACGCAGGTCCAAAGCGTTTTCAGGATTTTGCTTATTCGCTACTCCCGAACAAATTGTTCCTTCGGCAAAACCGTAACAGTTATCGACAAAATGCTGTATAGCATTCTCACTTGATAAAAATAAATAAAAACAGGAAAACAATAAGTGAGGATGCTGATTAGCATTCTCACTTGATAATAATAATAATAGTTAATAAATAAGAGGGGGGGACCCTGGCTAGCGAGCCCACATGAGCCATCCAAAACCCCCACCACCCAGGCGAAACCCGCACCGGGAGACGGCACGGACCAGGACCAAGACAGGGGGCCGGACCAAAGCCCACCAAAACGTCCACATCCACCCCCCCCCCACACACACACACACACCCCACCCGTAGATGTAATCCCTCCCCAACACTAACATTCAAACATCTCCCCATACATACAACAACAGACATCCAGGCTGGGTTAGTCCCTACTCCCCCTCCCTTTCCTCCCCCACTAGCAGAGTGCCAACCAAAAGAAAGGGAAGAGCATCTCCCCTGAGATGTTAATGTCCATGCCCCCCTACCGGCTCAACAGGCCCCGAGGCCCCCCAGCACACCAGAGGCCCCGTGCAGGGGCAGACACCCGGGTGCGCGCCGGCCCAGACCCCAAGCGGCATACACCCCGGAACCCGAACCTCCGAGGCCCCCGCCCGAGGGCGGCACACCCCAGGGACACACACCCACCCCGGACTCACCCAGCGGCAGCACAGCTACCAGGTCAGTAACCCATGTCCGTCACCGCAAAATTCCCCAAGAGCGCCGCAAGCGGCCGCTATGGGCCGCTGTAGGCCACCCGTAGGCCTCCCAAGCCCCTCCCAGATGGGGGCAACAGACCCCGGGGTCAGACCCACCAGGCGCCCCACTCCGAGTGCCCCCCAGAGCCCCAGGGACCCCCCTATCCAGCCATTGCGCCCTGCAGGAAGCAACCCACCGCCCCCCATTACACTAAGTGATAGTGCTGATCAAAGGAGCCCAAAAAGATGGATCACGTGTGGATGCAGATGCTGTCTCAAGATTAATATGATCCAACAAAAGATCTCTATACTGATTGATACTGAGATTTTCCTTACTTTTCTATTTCATGAGGATAGTTTTCTTTGCGATACATAATGCAGTGAAAACCATGCAAACTATTTCTTTTTCCAGAGGGCTTTCCTCAAAGTTACCCAGCAAGCAAACGGATGGGGAAGGTAAAATTTTACAACTCAGGCACTTTCATAAGTCCTTACATATCTGTGCCCAGAACCTCTGGACTGGTGTGCATAACCATAATGCATGAATATAATTATCAGGATGATTGCCTATGCAGTGTGGACAGATATTAGATTGTGCAAGACCCATCTTGAATAATCTTTGTCCTGTATAGTGTACTCTATGAAGGATTTTGTATTGTATTAGTGTCAGGGTTTTGTTTACCGATGAACTCAGGACGCACACACGGGACTAAAAGTTTGATACTTTATTGAAGGAAGTATGCTGGGTGGTGAGTGATGAAGACCGGAGGTTCAGGACTGCAGAAGGTCAGGGATGAATGTGATGGCAGGAGCTGACGGCCCGGAGTGAGAGAGAGTCATAACTCTACGGGCAGCAGGGAAAGCTCAGTACTGCTCGGCTAGCAGGCCCCGTAGCCACAACAGCTTAGTAGTTCATTGGAGACACCAGGGCACAGAGTTGAGCTTCTCCAGGGCGGCTAGTCAGGTTAGCAGAACTTAAGAGACACCAGGGCACAGAGCTGAGCTTCTCCAGGGCGGCTAGTCAGGTTAGCAGAACTTGAGAGACACCAGGGCACAGAGCAGAGCCTTTCCAGGATGGCTAGTCCCGTTAGCAGTTCTCTGGAGACACCAGGACACAGAGCAGAACTTCTCCAGGGACAAACAGCAAAGTATGAGTCTATAGAAAACTGGCAGGACTAACCTTAAACGAGAAAAACAAATCTTACAAGGCAAAAACGGGGACTGGCATGGAGAGGTGTGGAATGATGACGGCCCAGTGCTGAACTGAAGGCAGAGGCAGGTTTAAATAGAACACTTCACAGTTGGAACCAGGGTCTGGCTAATTGACTGGTAAATGATTATCAGGTGTGACTGACTGCTGAGGAGGTGAAGTGAAAATTGACAGAAAATAACTGATGACTGAAAACTAACAATAAATAAAGTCAAACCTAACCCAAAAGAGATGAAAAAATGAAAATAACAGAAAAACAAAGCCAAACCAAAACTCAACCATGACAATTAGTTGTAAGTTGGTGTTTCTAGTCAGTTTGAAAGTTCTTAGACATATCTGAGCCCAGAAGTTTTATTCAAAGCTGACTGATAAATCCTCTTCCCATTTCATAATAGGAAGAGATATTGAATCATCTATTTTAGTCAGTGTCCTGTATGATTTAGACACCAGTTTGGGGGGGGGGGGGGGGTTAAATGTAGGAACTCTAATATATTAGTTGGGCTTTGTAAACCACCTTTAATATGCTTAAATTTATTTCTAATTATAGATTTAAGTTGTTCATATTCCAAGAAATTTTATTATTACTAATGCCATATTGCATATTTAGTTTGGCAAAAGTGATGAACTCAGTTCCGTCAAGTAAATGTTCCAGGTATTGAATACCTTTATTCTTCCAGTATGTAAAGTTTATCATATTAGCATTTTTGTATGATGTTAGGGTTATTCCAGATGGGTGTACGACTGCACGGGATAAGTGATGACTTGGTCATTTTAAGAAACTCCCACCATGCTGTCATAGTGGAGCTAATGTTAATATTTTTAAAGCATGTATGCCGTTTTATATTTGAGTTAATAAATGGCAAATCTGAAATTGTGATATTATTGCATATTTTCTGTTCTATATCTATCTGGGGCTCGTCTAAAGGATTATGTTTTATCCATTTAGAGATGTATTGTAGTCTATTTGCTAAGTAGTAGTTATGGAAATTTGGCAAATCTAGTTCCCTCTGTCTTTAGTTTTCTGTAGTGTCTTTAAGCTGATACGGGGGGGGGGGGGTATCTTTCCATATAAATTTAGAGATAGAAGAGTTTAAAGATTTGCACCAGTCGGATGATGGTTTATTGGGGATCATTGAAAATAAGTAATTAATTCTAGGTAAGGCCATCATTTTAGTTGAAGCTACCCTACCTATAGGGGAAATTAGAACCGATTTCCATCTTTCAAGGTCCTCTTCTACCTTTTTTAAAAGGGGGATGTGGTTAAATTTTCCTAAATCCGCTAGTTTAGACGACACAGTAATACCCAAATATTTAATATTTCTTGATTGCAAATGTAAATCAAAGAGGTTCTGAAAAAAAGCAATTAATTGGCAGTACCGTAGATTTAGACCAGTTTATAGAGTTATCTGAAACCTTTGAGAAATATTCTAGTAATCTAACACTGCATGAAAAGTGTGATTTCCGTCACTATGCGGCACTGTAGATTGTCGTGGAAGTTCAGGTTAACGGCTGTTCACGGTAATTTGCAGGCAACACCGAAAACTGCCGTGAATTGTCAGAAATTGACGTGGGCCTTGCTTGGCGTGGTCCCCCCATGACCCCCCCTCCTCCTAATTCTAGGGGAGGCTTTAACATGTAAATGAAAATGCTGTGAGCTATACAAATGCAAATCAGGGTTGCAGGGGGAGTTTACCCATGTCTCGCATTCAACTCCTCTTGGACGCGATCTACAACTTTCAGCCAGTCCGCAGACTGACGAGAAGAAACTGCTGATTGCTATCAGTGGACTGTCTCATATGAGTCAGTCGGTACTGAAGCAATGCCAAGAGCGTGGAAATGTTCAAGTCAGAAGTTTTGGTTGGGTCATTCAGGTTAAAGTAAATGAAATGGGGTTTAATGAACTAAAAATAAGTCCCACTTTAATGGAGAGGTATAGTGAGGATTTAACTATATATACAGATGCATCTAAACTAACTGATAAAAGAATGGGTGTTGCTTATGTCATTCCAAAATTAAACATTAAAGTTGGAAAAAGAATGAGTGATGATTTAGCAGTTTACACAGCGGAATTGATTGCTGTGTGGCTAGCTTTGCTTTGGGTGGAGGACAATAGGCCAAGGAAGGCAGTAATTGCTTCAGATTCCAGCTCAGCTTTAATCAGTATTAAAACATTTCAGTCAAAATCAAGGCAAGACATTGTGTATGATATACTGCAAGCTGCAAATAATCTAATAAAGTCAGGAATTAATATAACTCTGGTATTGTACCAGCTCATACAGGAGTAATAGGAAACGAGTTAGCAGATAAAAGTGCTAAGCAAGCAGCTAGACATTCTAATATAGATGTTGAAGTGCACTACAGCAAAGAAGAAATTAAAAGTATGGTCAATAACATAGTTAAGGGTAAATGGCAAACATTATGGGACGGTGGGCAGACTGGAAGACAGTTCTATAACATTCAGAATAAAGTGGGAAAGAGCAGAAATACAAACAGAAGCAAGGAGGAGGAGGATGTATTTTCTAGAATGAGGTATGGACACACACGTCTAAATAAAACTTTGTTAATAATGAAGAAGCATGCTGATGGCAACTGAATTCTGTGGTAGTCCAGAGACTATAGAGCATGTTATTGTACAATGTAATAAATATCAGGAAGAAAGACAAAGACTAGTCTTACAATTACAAGGAGAACAGATGAGGCTAAATTTAGAAGAAATTCAGCAAAAAAAAACACAGGGGAAATGAGTGTAAACTACGTAATTGGCTTCCTGAGGAATACAGGACTAATAAAAATAATTTAGTATGATCTTTTTGTTTGTTTTGTTTTGATTGGTTTGTTTCGTTATGTTTGTTTGTGTGTTTGTTTTATTTGTTTGCAACCTATTAGGGAAGGTTAGACTCCAGTACCACACTCCAGTCCAGTTGGTGGCGGTAATGCACCATTAAAGTTAGTTGCCAACCGCCATAAAAACCGAAAGAAGAAGAAGAAGAAGAAGAAGTGGACCGTCTCGTCAGCTAATAGTACTGATATGAATTAGCGGTTCACGTAACTGCAGAATTCGGTAAACTCCAGGTTGCTGTCCATAGAGGACAAGTTGGCGGCTCTGCAGTCGAACAACTGTGCGGGAGAGACTAACTCCAAGAAGAGAAGACGGGTGCAGAATCCCAAGCTTAGGTAAGAATATGTTCGGTGACTGCTAGCTAAGCTAAAAGTAGCCTAGCCTACAACCAAATCTAAGATTAGCCTAGTAGCCTTGCAAAAGAACAAGCTTTATTAAAGTGTATTTTCATTTACAGGAAGCAGTATGCCATCTTCACAACTCGGAGACAAATTGCAGGCGCTATGAACCGGAGCGAGGGGGTGACCTATTTGCTCGGAGCCATGTCTGCAATTCCAGATTGACACGATGTTGATAAAGACGACATTATCTGTAAGTGACTTGTTTTCACTGCTTCTCCTTCCTTGTTTAATGTTATTGTGACTTGCGTTTGATTTCTATTCATACCACTCTCATTTAATTATTTTCCAGCCTGGCGAAGAAGATGGCGTTGTTGGCGTGGTCTCTGGATGGATTGGACGGCCGCCGCCATTTCGTAGGCCGGTGTTGTGCGCAATTCTGTTTCCCCCGTGTCGGGAGCGCACTTTGCAGCCGTTTTCCCGGCGCTTCTAGTTGATTTCTCGGTAAAAACAAATCCTATAATCATGTCTAGGTTGTAACATTCAGTTTAATCGGCAGCTGTTTACAAAATTGTAAAATATAAATAAACGGTCTTTCAGACATCTCCCGAAAACTTTGGGAAATAAAGAGCAAATGTTTCTAAATTCTCAAAAATTATGTGTGATGGGATGTAGTATACTAGAAATTTCCTTAATCCAGTAAACTGTCATATTTTATATTACAAAGGGATGTACTGGGAAGTCTACACTCTTGTGTTTTCAGGAAGTCTTAGGCTGTTTCTCAATTAACGAGAACGCGCTCGCATTCTCGTGAATTGAGAAACAGCCATAATGTGTGTGTCCTGCTATCAGCCATCCCATCCTCCTCTTTCAGCAATGTAAAATCATAAATACACAGTAGGTGCTGGAATAGTGTTTTATGGCTTACTTTTATTTGTCAGGTTAAAGTGACAAAAGTTGGAAAAAGACCGTTTATCTTGCCATTTATAACACAATACAGCGTAAGAAGACATAGTTTGTTTATTTTTATTCTACAATTTTGTAAACAACTGCCGATTAAACTGACTGTTACAACCTTGACATGATTATATGAGTTGTTTTACCGAGAAATCAATTAGAAGCGCCGGGAAAACGGCTGCAAAGCGCATTCCCGACACGGGGGAAACAGATTTTCACGGGAGAACAGAATTGCGCACAACACCGGATCTCTCTGAACTCTGTGTGAAGCTGCAGTCCCGGTTAGAGGCGACGCCGAAGTACAGAGCCACGCACAGGAGGCGTCTGCACATCGGACCTGCCTCAGAAAGAACGCCGCCAGCAGTTACCTACAACCCCGAGGAGGCAAACGGAGAGTTCACGGGGTTGTAATTTTTGGATCCTCGCGTTGTATATAGGTGTTTGTTTTAATAAAGCTCTTTCTTTGCATAAACATCTTCCTGGCAAATGTTCATTTCCTGTATAAATTCATTCATGTCCTTGATGGTAGCCTAATAATAGTGTAGTAGCCTACATATGATTACATGAATATACAGCATAATATGAATGAATAAATAAATAAATATATATATAATAAATATATATAAATATATATATATGTAAATAAGTTATTGGGGATCTGCCAACCAATCAGGAGTGATTTTACTTGTTTGAAAGAAGTGGTTCCATCCAATACTCAGTAAGAACGTTCAAGCCTGGCCTGGCCACGTGTGGTTTTGCTGCCAATCAGGAGCGATTTTACTTATTTAAAAATAGTGGTTTCAGCCAATACGGAGTAGGTTATTCAAGCCAGACCTGGCCAGCCGTGCGGGTTCGCTGCATTCATATGCTAATTAGGGCCATTAGTACAGCTGATCGCTCTCCACATACGTCAGAGTCCGGTTCCGACAATTTGTGGCACTGAAAACGGCAACAAGCGCGGGTTGCAAATTGTCGTTAACTGCCGAAAATGAGGGAGATCTGCGGTAGTTTACGGGGACGAAAATCTCACTTTTCATGCAGTGTAATTACTTGAGAGAGGGAAGAGTCTGAGTGCTGAAGATAGAGTAATACATCATCAGCATAAACACTAATCCTTTGCTCTATATTCATGCATTTTATACCTTTAACAACATTAGTTTGTCTAATTGTTGCTGCTAGAAGTTCAATAAAAATGGCAAAAAGTGAGGGGGAAAGCGGGCATCCTTGCCTAGTGCCCCTCTGGAGACAAAAGCTGGAAGATGTTTGATTATTTGTCATGACACAGGCTGTAGGAAAGCTGTATAAAATTTTTAACCAATTTATCAAAAAATTGCCAAAACCAGATTTATGTAGAGTAGCGAATAAAAAATTCCAATTTACTCCATCAAATGCTTTTTCTGCATCTAAAGACATTATAGTAGTTTTAATATTTTTACTGTAGGAATATTCTATTAAATTAAGTAATCTTCGTGTGTTTGTGGATGACTATCTTCCTCTGACGAAACCAGTTTGATCAGGGTGGATTATGAAAGGAGTGACTTTATCTAATCGTTTTGCAAAAGTTTACAGATTATTTTAATATCCACGTTGATTAAGGATATGGGACGATAGCTGGTGGGAATCATAGGATCTTTGCCTGGCTTAAGCAGAAGATTGATGGTGGCAAAGTTCATATAAGCTGGAAATCTGCCATTTTCCTGAATTTCCTGCAAATATTCTGTGGAACACTGGTGCAAGAATATTCCAGAACTTTTTATAAAACTCAGTAGGGAATCCATCTGGACCTGGAGCCTTTTTATTGGGCATGCTTGTTAGAGCTTCCTGAACTTCAACTGTTGTCAGCGGTGTGTCGTTTTTTGGCTATCTGATAGTTTAGGAAGTGTAATTTTATCCAGAAATTGCTTGATGTCATTATATGATGGATTTATCTGTGATGTGTATAAAGATTTGTAGAAATCTTGGAAGGTGTTGTTTATACCTTCCGGATTACAATGTATTACCAGTTGAGTCGTTAACTGCAAATATAGTCGTTTTCTCTTTATTTATTTTTAGCTGATTAGCTAGGAAGCTTCCTGACTTATTGCCATGTTCAAAAATTTCTATTTAAAGTTATTGTATTAGAAATTTATTTTGCTTTTCAATATAACAGTTTAATTCTAATTTTACTTTACGGATTTTACCCAACTTTCACTCTTCTTGAGAAGTTTCTAGTAACTTAAGTTTTTCTTCTAATTCCTGAATATTTTTGTTTTCTATCTTCTTTTTATGAGATGAGAATGAAATTATTTTACCTCTCATCACTGCTTTCTCTGCTTCCCATAGTATAGATGTTGATGTGCCTGGCAAATCATTGTATTCTAAGTATGAAGCCCACTCTTCTTTGAAAAATGTAATAAATTCTTCATCTTTAAGCAGTATTATCTTTAGGCAATGTATTAAATCTCCAGCTCTTGTTTTGTGGGGTTATTTGTTTATTTAATAGGGTTAAAGTAACAAAAGAATGATCACTAACAGCAGTAGGATGAATTACAGCCTCTGAAACGTCCGACAGCAGGGAGCTGCTGATTAAGAAATAGTCCAAATGAGAATAAGAGTGGTGGACATTTGAAAAAAAAAGTATATTCCTTACTATTAGGATGAAGAGAACGCCATGCATCGCAAAGACCAAAATCACTCATGTATTGTTTGACTACATTTAATGACTGCCAACTGCGCTGAGCCCCTTTAGACCAAAGTTGAGGTCACCCCCTATAATTAGAGAACAATCCCAGTGTTTCGAAAGTGCATGAAAGAGGGTTCATCAACATTTGGACCATATATACTGACAATACATAAATTCTGGTTATGAATAGATATTTTAATTATTATGAATCTACCTTCAGGATCTATAATTTTGTCAAATATTTTAAAATTAACATTTTTGTGGATTAAAATGGCTACTCCTCTCTGTCTAGAGTTATAGCAGGCAGCAAACACATTAGGGAACTCAGGAAAGTTAAGATCACTTTACAGTTGTAGCTGAATAATGGGTTTCTTGCAATAAGACAATATCTGCCTTTAATCTTGTAAGCTGGTTAAAGATCTTTAACTTTTTCTCTCTGGTCCCAGCTCCATGCACATTCCATGTCACAAACTTTACATTCATCATAGGTGAAAGTGAGAAGTTGAAAAAGTGCATGTCCTCGGAAAAATAGTTATACATAGACCCAGGTAGCATTGTCTGACTTGCTTGATTGTCTGGTCAACAAGAAAGAAGCAGACGAATAAGATAGAGAAAGACAGAATTAAGAGAGTGCGAAGAGTAAAAAAAGATGAAAGAGGAAGAACCACAGCCCATGCCTCGTGTACCCAACCGTGACTAACAACCATGCTGTGCCAACAAGCTCTTGAGCTGTACATTTATTTCATTTATCACCGTGTTCCGATCTATGCACCCTTTTTTTCCCCAAGTGTGACATGCTTTAAATCCACCTGTTGTGCATCTAATAAAGCCAAGGAGTGATCTGCTGATCCCTGAACAACTGACCATTGATATAAAGTATGTCAACTGCTACGGTAGCTCTGACGCCTTCGGTAATGTATTTTTTCCTGGAAATAACACTCGCCTACGATCTAGGATTTCCTTAGGAAACTGGTCATTAACGCTGAAATCCGTCCCTCTCAATTCTCTGCCCTGACTTTTAACATACACTTTTTGTTTATAATGCTCAAATTTAGCAACAATCGGGCGAGGACGGATTTTATCGGGTTTCTTACCTCCAAGCTGGTGAACACGATGGAAGGTGATGTTTTTTAACATCTGCCGGGATTTTCAGCTTCTGCTGGAGAAATGTACGGATTGCCACCTCGGGATCCTCCTCCTGCTGCTCCGGGATGCCTGTAAAGACGAGGTTATCTCTCATACTTCGCAGTCGCTCATCTCCCTCCCACTTCAGCACATTTAATAGCTGTGTAACACATTTAGTAGCTCTGACTATATAGTTCACCATCTCTTTTCATTTTGTTATTTCACATATCCTAATCTTGACTTTTCTGGCATTCCAAATAGTCAAGATGGTTGTCTGCATTTACGAGAACAGATTTGTTTTACAAAAATATATCACAAGACAGAACCCTAATTGGTGATTAAATGAAGGCCTGCCAAGTAGGTTGTAATAGTAACCTGTGTTTGTATCACCTTCAGAGATTTGTATTCTTTGTACGTCAGTGCGTGGACGGGCATCTGTGTGTTGGTTAGCGTAGGTGTAGATGGGTTCGTGTTGAGTGAGTGTATGCAAGTAAATTTGTCGCCTGGTGGTGCACGGTTGATAGCGTGGCAGAATTTTAAAGGCCTGCAAGACACAGTACCCAAGAGCAGCATTGGACAGGTGAATTTAGCTACAGAAGGCCGCAACAGGCCTAGGTAGGCAGATGCAAGGTATCCCCCGAGGGAAGCAATACACCCCACACAGAGGCAGGTCATCAGGGAAGCACAGAAGCAGCAGGCTCAGACTAAAGAGGCACAAGGTGAGATATGGAACACAGAGCACCCTGACCCAGCCACACTCTCATCTTTTGACACTTGCCCTCCAGATGTAAGTTCAGTCCCCACAGCCAGCCAGATGATTCCCTGGAAGCCATAGGCCACCAGAGGGGAGCCCACCAGGGAGTTGTCATACACCATCTATGATGGTGTTGTCTTTGGTGAATGCCATATACAGTGACTAACCATTATGCAATCACAGCTTGGACTAGGGCGGCAAATGCACACACATCATGTCCCTATGAATAACTTCATGGGGACTAACAGTCCTTATAACCTTCAGGTTGGAAAATGCCCTTTAGACAGAGAACATGAAGTTTATGGCAGAAACAACTACAAATAGCAGAGATATTAATAGAAAAACACAGCAGAGTAAGGAAAGGTAAACAGTATTTCCTCCCCCAACCTAAGCTTACAACATAACTAAATAGGTAGCTCAGGATAATATGTGACTCTTACTATAAGCTTTATTAACAAGGAAACTTCAAGCCTAATCTTAAAAATTTACAAGGAGTCTGCCTCACAGACAAAAACTGAAAGATGGTTCCAAAGGAGAAGAGCTTGAAAACAACACAAACACCTGATCTGATGTGTTTACCACCTCTGCTGCCCTTTGTCATATCTTTACAAGGCAAAATAATCTCGATTTGATGAGGTGTTGGAAAAGTGAGTAAATATGGTAAATAGTATAATTTGTAACTTCATATATATATATATATATAATGTGTGTGTGTGTGTGTGTTCAGCCAGGAGGAAAATTAAATATTGTAGGGTAAAGCCATAAGAAAGGAGAATGTAGGACTCCCTCGCTGGGGGGGTACCTCACAGCAGGGTGCCTACAGAAAATATATAGAGCCTTACTCCATGTCCCCACTGGTTGCCAATTTAATTTCTTCTACAGTAATTTGTCCCTCTATTTGGTCCATAAATGTAGAATCTAAAGTTGGAATTGCCATCCTTTCGGAAAAAGTGTCAACAGCCCAGGAATTTTTACAAATTCTGGTTCATTGAGGTCAGAGTAAAACACTTTTAAACCCTAAGTTATTTCTTGTGGGTTTCTAGTGACCTGTCCACATTGGGTTCTAATTTCAGTAATTAAATGACTTGATTTGGATTTTACGGCTGATGTGGCAAAATCTTAGATGCTGTCTCCCCATGCTCATACCACATTGTTCAAGACTCAAGAATCATACATTCAGACTGTGAGTGGAAATTAAATTGAACTCAGTTTGCAATGGTAGTCTTTGTTTATACAAATCCGCAGATTGGGTTATGGAATGCTGTCTATCAAGCTGTCACATCAGATCTGTCAGTTCAGTTAAATGTTTTACCTTTTGTTTCATAGTATGTGATCAGTATGATATAATGTGACCACACAATGCTTTCAAGCTTTCCCAAACTGTACTGACACCATACCAGGTGTACTATTTGTTTTAAGAATTTTTATTTTTTTTTTCAGAAATGTGTTTTACAAATTCTTTATCTGATAGAAGGAGAGGATTCAGTCTCTAAGCATACACAAAACATTTGTCTGGAAAACAGAGTTCTAAAATATGTAGGCTATGATCAGATATAACTATACAGTCATATCTACAAGTCCTAATATTAGAATAATTTTTTTATCTACAAAAGAATAATCTATACGTGAATATGTTTCACGAGCTGCAGAAAAAAGGAATATTGTCAGGTGTATGGGTATAAATATCGCCACACATCTACAGCACCATAATTTTGTAAAAATGATTGTAAAACTAAAAAAAGACTTTGAGAGTGAAAAGGTTTTGGTTGAAGAACAATCTAATACTGAGTCCATGACTGTATTCATGTCACCTCCGAGTATGAATTGGTGAGTATCAATTTTAGCAAGTGGATCAAATTGTTGAAGAATTTAGGGTTGTCAAAGTTAGGGGCGTATACGTTTGCTAAAATAATAGAAGTATTAAAAAGTGACCCAGCCACAAATACATAGCAGCCATTTGAGTCAGCTATTATATTCGATACTATATGTGGAGTATTTTTATAATCAGAATTACTACACCTCGTGCTTAACAGTAAAACTGCAATGACTCATTTTCACAACCCAGCTTTTTTAAGCCTCTAATGATCTATATCTTTAAGATATAGATCATTTAAGATTTACTTCCTCTTATTTTAATCCATTTTTGACTTGTTTATTTTCTTTATTTTTCTTTTGCATGTTTAGTTTAGTGGTGAGTAGAGCTTCCTAAGTTATTGAATTAGAATAATTACTGTAACAGGGAATTGTTTTGGTTCATGAAATAACAACGTGTGGAATAATGATTGTTTGTGTTCATTTCGATCCAGAGTTTGCATGGTCATCAAAAAACAGAGCTATCTCTTTTTAAGTTAACATCTGAGATTAATACAGAGACATTAACATTGGATTGGTGATAAAGGAGTAAGATTAAACACTAATTGCAGTTATAGTTTGAGTTATCAACGCTTGCTGGATAAATTCCATCGGTCAGAAACCGATCAGATCGCCTCGTTTCCAGCATAGATGAGTTAATAACAGCTAATTGATAAATGCGTTATTGGTATTAATCATTACAAGCTGATAGCACTGGGATCACCACCATTTGAACCATATTTTGTTATAGCTACCATTTGAGTTTGAATTACCTATTATCAAAGTTATAATTACTAATAATCATATTTAAACAGTTTTCTGGCATAACATTAAGGTGGGAGAGATGAGAAAGTACCTTATTCCGTTTCACTGGATGATTCAATCCCTTCACATTCCAGCTAACAAAGTTATGGCAACCATTACTTTCACATTCAGTATCGGTATTGGTGCAACACTAGTTAGTCTTGTCATTGCTGTACACCGTCAAGTTGTACTTAGCCACTATTTGTGCAAAGAATTAACAACAAAAACAAAGAAAACACACACAAAGCAAAAAAAAGGACATGCACCCACCTAACCCTTCATATCCAGTGTTGTCCCCAACTGACAAGCACAAAACCTCAAAGCCTCTCTGCTTCCTAAAAGAACAATTCACCATAAACTAAACCACAGTACTATTTAAGAAAGAAAAAAATAAATGCCTAAACTATAAAAAAAGTCACAACATCAAACACTATATGTTTCAATTTACAAAGACAAGAACAAACTCCTTAAAAAACTAAAATAACATAACAAAATAAGGTGCGTTTATTTAAACTCTCATATATGCTCCAGATGCATCTGGCGGTGCAGTTCTTTTGACACACATTCTACCAATGTCACTATCCACTTAGCTGCCCCAGGGAATAAAACAAACACACCATCTGTACATGTCAGTCTGTAGATGCAGGAAATATCCCTCAACGTTTGTTTTTTTATTATTATTATTATTAAAGTAACAATTTACTTTCAGTCAAAATATATCTTTAACATTATGCACAAACACATACACACACTCTCTCTCTCTATCCCTCTCTCGCTCACTCTCTCAATACACACACACACAGTCAACATGCACTATTCACCTCTTGCTGTCTATCTGGTGTGTCCTTCTATATTTGTTATATTACTCTCATGACTTGCTGCTGTCTCTCTTTCATCACTTGCGGTTGTTTTTCTCTCACCACTTGCTGTTGTCTCTCTCTCACCACTTGCTGTTGTCTCTCTCTCACCACTTGCTGTTGTCTCTCTCTCACCACTTGCTGTTGTCTCTCTCTCACCACTTGCTGTTGTCTCTCTCTCACCACTTGCTGTTGTCTCTCTCTCACCACTTGCTGTTGTCTTTCTCTCATCACTTGCTGTTGTCTCTCTCTCACCACTTGCTGTTGTCTTTCTCTCATCACTTCCTGGGTATTATTAAAGGGTATTTTCTTGGTTTGAGCATTGCAAATCGGTTCATGACACTATTATGGTCTGTGACACCCACAATTCCCCTCACAATGGACATCACTGCCAGGTAATTCAGCCTCTGCTGACCCATGGTTCTTCTCAACCATGTGTGTAGGCGACGCAGAGCACTGAATGATCTTTCGCAACTGCAGCTGCTGACAGGAATCGTTAGTGCTGCTTGAAAGACTGATCTCAGGCTTGGTAACACCACCAACACCACCAACACCACAAAATCTATCCTCCAACTCACTCACCATTCTGTCAAGGCATGAAAAAATATGTGATTTCTTATCTCATCCCCAGCGCTTACATAAGCCCTTGTGCCAGTGGTGGACTCTACCACATAGTCATCTAATCGCCTCTGCATTTGTCAGAACCTCCTGAAGTAGGGGTCTCTGACAGATGGTTGGCCTCAAGAATTTCTTTGGCCTGATTATGAAACTTCTCTGCCATTTCCTCTTTCCGCATGGACCTAAGTGTTTCAAGGACCGCATCTTTGTACAATGTAGCTTGCGCTAAGTCCACATCCTCTCTTTGAAGGTACTTGCGAAGTCCCTCTGTAGTGGACAGCAAGGCTTTAAACATAACAAACATATAGACATTTGAAAGTCTTGAAAGTTTGGAAAGCAGTCCAATTGCTGTGGTAGTAGTGGTCATTTCTCTGAGGCACTCCCACAATGCTGGCAGATTTGCGATCACAGCAGTGACTGATAAGAGCTGGCATGCCCATCGCGTCTTCGAGAGCTGTACAAGCTCATTCTTCTCTAAGCCCAAGGCTTTTTGCGTGTCAGAGAAAGACTGATGATTTACTAAAGACACTGAAGAAACAGTACACACTCTCCAGTGTGTTGAAGAAATCTGCGGCTTCTGGCACAGCCCTACAAGTGTGACAAAGCACCAAATTCAGTTCATGTGCATAGCAGTGCATAGCAGTGCATATACACTGCTTCTGGATGCTTCACGCGAAATTGAGCCTGAACACCCTGAACAGCACCGCTCATGACGGAGGCCCCATTGTAAGCCTGAGCCACGGATCGCAGGTCTTGCAGGCCTTTGGATTTTAAAACTTCTTCAATTGCCTCTGTGATGTAACGCACACCGAAAGACTTCAGATTTTTAAGTTCCAGAAAACTTTCTTTGACTGTGTTCTCATATCCCACATAACGAACACACATAGCAAGCTGTTCCACATGACCATCTCGAGCTTCATCAGCCATCACTGCATACATTTTTGAATGCTTCATCTCTTCAATAATGGATGCAGTAACTTCCTCCGCACAACATTGTATCATTTCATTCTGAGAGCCTGCAGAGAGATATGTGGAATGCATAGGAGGGTTGAATTTCTCCAGAAATTTCATCATCTCTAAGAAATTTCCCTGATTGTCAGAAGACTCTTTCTCATCATGGCCACGGAATGTGAGGCCTTGCTTTCCCAAAAAGCTAATGACAGCAGTGATACGACGGAGGTATTCTCTTCTTTCAACTATTTGGTCAACATTGGCCACATGCATTCTCTCAACAACACTGCCTTGTGATGAACTGACTTTGTAATTCTTTCAAGAAAGCATTGAAACTTTGTGTCCTGAACAAGTATCATGTTCTCTAAAGCTGTTCAAAGCTCGTTTCAAGTTTGAAAATCCAACAGAGCTGGTTATCATATCTTTATTTACTCTAGACACTTGTTTCCTAAAGATCCTGCATGAGAAGCAGAAGGCTGCATTTCGGTTAGCAGAGTACTCTAACCACTCAAATGTCTCAAACCATCTTGGCTGGGAGGCTCTTCTTGTGATGAATTTAGGAGGACCCAAGAAATACCCGAAAACAAGTGAGTACAAAATATTAACAGTCTTTATTTTGACGCTGGCGGCGCGGTCCTCTGGCTCGGCTCGCACTCTGCGACTGGCCGCTCCTGGACGTGCTGAGGGCAGAACTCTGACTCCTTATGACGAAGGCGTCTGAGAGGGGGTTATCCAGGGCTCTTTGTCCAGGTCCGGTCCAGGTCTTTGTCAGGGGAAAATCCGTTTAACTCAGGCAGCGGTTTCCAAGGGAGAATCAAACAGAGCGTCCAGGTCCAGGTCCAGGTCACAATCCAGAAAGCACAGACAGACAGGGGGCAGGCGAACTCGTTTTACTCACGGACAGGCTGGGGTCAGAAACACGGTGAGGCAGTCCAGTTCTCTGAGGCTGACAGGCAGGACCCAGGCAGGCAGACAAATCCAAAAGGGGCAGGCAGGTTTCCAAAAACAGAGGCAGAACAGGTCGAGAGGCAGACAGGCAGACAGGAAGTCAAAAAAGGCTGGAAGCGCTCACCGTATGGCTAGAGACGTTCTGGCACTGGAGGCTGCGAGGAGCGGAGCTTATAAGCAGCCAGGGCGGAGACAGACACAGGTGTGCTGATTGCAATCAGCAGCTCCAGTGCCAGAAACGTTACAGAGCCCCCCCCCCCCCTCAAGGGCGGATTCCAGACGCCCCAGGTTGGTCTGGATGGGCTCTGTGAAAATCCCTAATGAGGGATTTGTCCAAGACGTGGCGGGCCGGGACCCACTGCCGTTCCTCAGGACCATAACCCTCCCAGTCGATGAGGTACTGGGTGCCTCAACCCCATTTACGGGACTTAAGGATCCTCTTCACAGTGTAAACCGGAGAGCCATCAACCAGGCGGGGGGGAGGTGGGGGCGTGGTGGTGGGAGACAGACTGGAGGTGTTGACAGGCTTGATACGGGACACGTGGAAGGTGGGGTGAACCTTCATGGTTGAAGGCAGACGGAGACGGACCGCCACTGGGTAGATGATTTTGGTGATGGGGAATGGTCCAATAAAGCGTGGCGCCAGCTTCTTACTGTCCACCCTCAGAGGAAGATCCCTGGTGGACAGCCAAACCCTATCTCCCACTCGATAGGTTGGGGCTGGAACCCGCCGACGGTTGGCTGCACGGGACTGACTCTGAGATGCGGCGAGTATGGCCTTCCTGGCCCTTTTCCAGGCTCGCCGACACCTCAAAGCAGAAAGACGGGCGGACGGGACTCTGGACTCAATTTCTTCTGTGGTGAAAACTGGCGGTTGGAAACCGTAAACCACATAGAAGGGAGAGAGACCAGTAGAGGAGGAGGGTGTAGCGTTTATCGCATGTTCCACCCAAGGTAAGTTCTGCGCCCATTTGGAGGGGTCCACCTGGCAGAATAGGCGGATCTTGGTCTCAACCTCCTGGTTCATTCTTTCAGACTGTCCATCTGACTGGGGGTGGAAACCGGAGGAAAGATTTACAGAAATCCCCAGCATAGCACAGAACTCTTTCCAGTAACGGGCCACAAACTGGGGACCCCGATCTGACACAATGTCAGAGGGCAGACCGTGCAGCCTGAAAACCTCCCTGGCAAGGATGAGCCCCATCTCCTTGGCAGAGGGGAGCTTGTTTAAGGGGACCAGATGGACCATTTTAGAGAAACGGTCAACGATCGTGAGGATGACCGAGTGACCGTCAGAGGAGGAGAGACCCGTGATAAAGTCCATTGAGAGGCTGGACCACGGTCGAGGAGGGACTGGGAGAGGATGAAGCAACCCCGAAGGGGGACGACGAGACACCTTAGCCTGGCTGCAGGGGGAACAGGCTGCAACAAACTCCCCGACATCCTTGACCAGAGACGGCCACCAGAACTGGGACCTGATGAGACGAATGGTCTTGCTAACGCCTGGATGGCCGTATAATAGAGTTCTGTCACAGCTCCCGATCACCTTTGATCTGAGTTCAGGAGAGACAAAGAGCCTGTCCTTAGGACAGGCTTCGGGCATCTGGACAGAGGCGAGGGACTCCCTTACCTCCCTCTCAAGTTCTAGGCGGGAGACAGCACACCTCACAGAATCCGGTAAGATGAACCCCCGTTCCTCCTCCGGATCCTCCTCGTTAGCCTCGAAGACCCTCGATAAGGCATCCGGCTTGGGGTTTTTGGACCCTGGCCTGTAAGAGAGGGTGAAACTGAATCGACTGAAAAACAGCGCCCACCTGGCCTGCCTGGGGTTGAGTCTCTTTGCAGTTTTGAGGTACTCCAGGTTGCGATGATCAGTCCAGACTAAAAATGGTGTTTTGGAGCCCTCGAGCCAGTGCCGCCATTCTTCTAAGGCCAGCTTAACTGCCAGAAGTTCTCGGTTGCCAACATCATAGCTCTGCTCAGAGCTGGATAACCTCCTGGAAAAAAAAGCACAGGGGTGCAAACGACCATCCTCCCCCTCCTGGCTGAGGATGGCTCCGACTCCAGAACTAGATGCATCCACCTCCACTACAAACTGTTTCTCTGGGTTAGGAGAAACGAGGACCGGGGCTGATGTGAACAGTCCTTTAAGGCGCCTGAAAGCCTTGTCTGCCTGTTCATTCCACTGATACTTAGTTTTACAGGAGGTGAGGGCGTGGAGAGGAGAGGCTACCTGGCTGTAGTTCTTGATAAACCTCCTGTAAAAGTTAGCAAACCCCAGAAATCTCTGGAGTTGCTTACGGTCCACCGGGGTTGGCCACTCAGTAACGGCCCGAACCTTGGCTGGGTCCATGGCAATCTGCCCAGGCGACAAAACAAAACCAAGGAAGGAGGTAGACGTAGTGTGAAACTCGCACTTTTCTGCCTTAACGTAAAGCTGATTTTGAAGGAGGCGGAGGAGGACGGAGCGGACGTGTTGCTTATGAGAGGCAAGGTCCTTGGAATAAACGAGAATATCATCAAGATAAACGAAAACAAACTGGCCGATCATGTCCCCAAGAACCTCATTAACCAGGTTCTGAAACACTGCTGGGGCATTAGTTAGGCCAAAAGGCATCACCAGGTATTCGTAATGGCCGGTGGGGGTGTTAAATGCGGTCTTCCATTCGTCACCCTCCCTAATCCGGACTAAGTGGTAGGCGTTGCGAAGGTCCAACTTGGTAAAAACTTTAGCCCCTTGGACCTGGTCAAAAGCGGAGTTCATTAAAGGAATAGGGTATCGGTTCTTAACCGATATGTTATTTAGGCCTCTATAATCAATGCAAGGGCGGAGGGAGCCGTCCTTCTTTTCAACAAAGAAAAACCCCGCCCCAGCTGGAGAGGACGAAGGGCGGATGATGCCAGCTCTCAGGGACTCATTAATGTAGTCCTGCATGGCCTGGGACTCTGGGGGAGACAATGAGTAAAGGCGACCTCTGGGTGGAGCGGCACCTGGCAACAGGTCAATCGCACAATCATATGGGCGATGAGGAGGTAAACTCGTGGCCTTGGCCTTATTAAAGACCTCCTTTAAATCATGGTATACAGAAGGAACTCTGGACAGGTCTGGGTAAAATTCATCTGTTTTACCTTCGGGAGAACGGGGAGGCTGAGCAGAGGATAAACAGAACTCGGAGCACGATGAAGCCCAACCCGTAATCTCGTTTCGTCTCCAGTCAATCTGGGGGTTGTGCTTGCGGAGCCAGGTAGCGCCCAGGATCACTGGAACCTGCGGGGAGTCAATAACCATAAAGGTGAGTCTCTCTTTATGATTACCTCCCAGGGTCATCTCCACCGGCTCTGAGACGAGGCGTGATTGGTTGAGCTCGTGCCCATCCAGGGCGAGAACACTACGGGCAGAAGAGGCGTTCTGAAGTGGGACGTTAAGCTTCCTGGCCAGGCCTTCGTCCAGAAACTCAGTGTCGGCTCCTGAGTCGATGAAAACTGAGAGCCTGTGGGACTGGGAGGAAAAGGACAGGGTAGCAGGAATTAACGGTTTGGTGGGACAGCAAGCTTGGTGTAGCTCAGTAGGGATGCCCCACCCCCTACTGAGCTTGGCCTTTTAACAGACAGTTCCGGACTTGGTGACCCACCCCTCCACAGTAGAGGCAAAGTCTCTGCTGCTGCCTGCGCTGGTACTCATCTTTAGTGAGGCCCACCTTACCCAATTGCATGGGCTCTGGCTCTGAAAGCTTTGGTGAAACTGGTGAAGTAATAGGGGAAGGGGCCGACACTCGAGGGGGGATAGATGGTGTCGAACGACGTTCCCTTCGCCGTTCCATGAGGCGGAGGTCCACTCTGTTAGCCAGCTCCTCGAGCTGCTTCAGGGATTTAGGGTACTCTCGAGTGGCGAGCTCATCCTTAATCTTATCGTTGAGCCCAAAAATAAAAACGTCCATAAGGGCAAACTCGTTCCAGAGGCTCTCGGCAGACAATAAATGAAAATCAATAACATAGTCTGCCACAGATCTATCTCCCTGTCTCAGGGTCAGAAGCCCCCTAGAGGACTCCCGGCAGGGCAGCAAGGGGCTGAAAACTCTCACAAGCTCCTTGGAGAAGTCATGATATGAGTGGCAGATGCGAGAGTCATTTTGCCACTCGGAAGTTCCCCCTAACCTGGCTTTGCCGGCTAGCAGTGAAATCACATATGCTACTTTGGACCGGTCTGAAGGGAATGAGGAAGGTTGCAATTCGAAATGTATCTCACACTGTGTGAGAAAAGCCCTGCAATGTTCTGGATCACCAGAAAACATTGCCGGCGGGGAGAGACGGGGCTCTGACGAGGACGACGTCACCGGAAGTGACGGAGGGCTAGAGGAAGCGGCTTGCGGAAGTGAAGGCTGCGTGCTTCCCTGACTTCGAAGATGGCCTAAAATCTCCGAGACGCCGGCTTCTAAATCAGAAATGGATTTCTCTACCCCCGCGCGCCACTGGGTTTCGGGTACAGGGTCCATGTTTGGCCAGAACGTACTGTGATGAATTTAGGAGGACCCAAGAAATACCCGAAAACAAGTGAGTACAAAATATTAACAGTCTTTATTTTGACGCTGGCGGCGCGGTCCTCTGGCTCGGCTCGCACTCTGCGACTGGCCGCTCCTGGACGTGCTGAGGGCAGAACTCTGACTCCTTATGACGAAGGCGTCTGAGAGGGGGTTATCCAGGGCTCTTTGTCCAGGTCCGGTCCAGGTCTTTGTCAAGGGAAAATCCGTTTAACTCAGGCAGCGGTTTCCAAGGGAGAATCCAACAGAGCGTCCAGGTCCAGGTCCAGGTCACAATCCAGAAAGCACAGACAGACAGGGGGCAGGCGAACTCGTTTTACTCACGGACAGGCTGGGGTCAGAAACACGGTGAGGCAGTCCAGTTCTCTGAGGCTGACAGGCAGGACCCAGGCAGGCAGACAAATCCAAAAGGGGCAGGCAGGTTTCCAAAAACAGAGGCAGAACAGGTCGAGAGGCAGACAGGCAGACAGGAATTCAAAAAAGGCTGGAAGCACTCACCGTATGGCTAGAGACGTTCTGGCACTGGAGGCTGCGAGGAGCGGAGCTTATAAGCAGCCAGGGCGGAGACAGACACAGGTGTGCTGATTGCAATCAGCAGCTCCAGTGCCAGAAACGTTACACTTCTCTGTAGTCCAAAGATGGTGAGAGGGTATTCTTTGAGTTTTGCTCTGGCTGGGCCTGTTTCTACATTTCCTAAATCTTCCACTACAGCACTATCGACCTCGACTAACTCATCCTCTCTCCTCCCTGAATCATCTGTGATGCAAAACAACAGATACAGCACATAACTTATTACAAATATGTTCAAACAACTAATTCATCAAGTGCTACATATTTAAAATTGTAGACCAATACCATTGAAGAAAATGTATTGGAAAGAACAGATCAGTGGGATTGCTCTAAGATCTATCATGATTCTTGAATTTTCATGTACATTACAATAAAGTTATCACAAAACAGTCATGTTATATTGAGTAAAGTGAGGTAAAAAAAAAAAATTTAAAGGGCCCCTATGGAATTTTGAAAATTACCTTTCATGTAGTGTGTCACATAGATCTAAGTGAACCAAAATATCCTGCAAAGTTTTAAATATGAAAGTTCACTGTATAAAAAGTTATTGTCTCACAAAAGTAAGAGAGCGAGTAAGGGAGTCGCTGAGCAAATCAGGTAAAAATAAATGCATATTATAAGACAAGTGTTTTTTTGTTATTGCATGCCTGTAAAACTGTTGTTGGGGACTCCCAAAACAATATTAGGAACATTTTAAATGCCATAAAAGGGGCCCTTTAAAATAAATTATTTTTATTTTTTGACATAAGTAGTCAAAATGATGCATGAGATCCCAAGTTAAAGCAATACATGAATGACTTTAGTCTATGTTCATTGACACACCATGGCATCGAACTATACATAATTCTCAATGTACATCTGTCAAAAACTTTTCATTAGGAGCATTGGGATAAACAATGTTTCACTTTTAACTTTCTCCAAAGTAAAACGACTGACTACTTGTTACCAGTTTCCATGTCTGATCCTGGCACTACTGCTGCTGCTGGCTCCTCCCCAGTTTGCACCTCATCGTTGCTACCCTCTACAAAACAATTTAATCAAATCAAAGTCTATATTTACTACAATCTAATAACACAAAACAAGTAGCATATAAATTTTATGTTAATGCTTATTGATTATTGTTAGTGAAAACAACACCTGATAAACAAGGAAATTCAGTGCAGTGGGATAAAACTAATGTTCCTGGCTACCCTTATGAAAAAGAAGTATACTGCAAGTTCATTTTATGAAGAAGTATTGTTTGTTTAGATGTATTATAAGTGTAAGAGTAGTAAACTAAGTACACAACTAGGTTTCTCATTTGTAATGCATCTGTACTACAAGTTAACTTATAAGTATACTTTTAGATAGTAGCTTTCCATTTTATAACAATTAGTATTTTTTTAGTTTATGAAAGTACACACTGAAGTGTACTCTCAGTAAACTACAAGTTTAGTAGTTTATACTGCAAGTATACTTGAAAGTTTACTTTAAATGAACATAAACTTAGACTTGTTATAGTTCACTAGCCTATGTATTATTTTTGCACTTGCAGTATACTATTATGTTCAAATGTAGATATTGCTTTAACTGTACTTTAATTTTAAAGACATTTCAATCTGGAGAGACTCAGACGGAGAAAGAGAAAACGATTAACAAATTTATTTGACAAAATGAGTAACAGTTCTTTGGCGCTCGGGCCCCGGCTGAAGATTTGAGCAGTGAATTCCGACGAATTCAGATGAGCCCATCAACGCTGAATAGGGATGCTCCCCCCAAAACTTCTGGGCCGATGCCGGGGCCGAGGCCAGGACTTCGCAACGAGAGGTGAAAAGCAGGCGGGAGAAATCGAGGTGACGGATAGCAGTGGAAACTGTATGGGATGACGCAGAGCCAGGCTGATAGATGAAGGCCGTCTGGGGGTTACTGACATGGTGCGGAGTCGGGCTGGAAGATGAAGGCCAGCTGAAGGGTGATTGATGTGATGCGGAGCCGGGCTGGTAGATGAAGGCCAGCTGAGGGGTTATTGATGTGATGCGGAGTCGGGCTGGAAGATGTAGGCCAGCTGAGGGGTTATTGACGTGATGCGGAGATGGGCTGGAAGATGAAGGCCAGCTGAGGGGTTATTGACGTGATGCGGAGTCGGGCTGGAAGATGTAGGCCAGCTGAGGGGTTATTGACGTGATGCGGAGATGGGCTGGAAGATGAAGGCCAGCTGAAGGGTTATTGATGTGGTGCGGAGTCGGGCTGGAAGAAAAGGCCAGCTGAGGGGTTATTGACGTGATGCGGAGATGGGCTGGAAGATGTAGGCCAGCTGAGGGGTTATAGACGTGATGCGGAGATGGGCTGGTAGATGAAGGCCAGCTGAGGGGTTATTGACGTGATGCGGAGTCGGGCTGGAAGATGTAGGCCAGCTGAGGGGTTATTGACGTGATGCGGAGATGGGCTGGAAGATGAAGGCCAGCTGAAGGGTTATTGATGTGGTGCGGAGTCGGGCTGGAAGAAAAGGCCAGCTGAGGGGTTATTGACGTGATGCGGAGATGGGCTGGAAGATGAAGGCCAGCTGAAGGATTATTGATGTGATGCGGAGCCGGGCTGGAAGATGTAGGCCAGCTGAGGGGTTATAGACGTGATGCGGAGATGGGCTGGTAGATGAAGGCCAGCTGAGGGATTACTAATGTGATGCAGAGTTGGGCTGGTAGATGAAGGCCAGCTGAGGGGTTATTGATGTGGTGCGGAGTCGGGCTGGAAGATGTAGGCCAGCTGAGGGATTACTAATGTGATGCGGAGTTGGGCTGGAAGATGAAGGCCAGCTGAGGGGTTATTGACGTGATGCGGAGTTGGGCTGGTAGATGTAGGCCAGCTGAGGGGTTATTGACGTGATGCGGAGATGGGCTGGAAGATGAAGGCCAGCTGAAGGGTTACTGACGAGGCGCGAAGCCAGGCTGGTAGATGAAGGCCAGCTGAGGGGTTATTGATGTGACGCGGAGCTGGGCTGGTAGATGAAAGTCGGATATGGAGTCGTTGGGATGATGTGGAGCCATGCCGGGAAATGAAGCTAACTGGGGTAATGAGAATACTTGGAGTTAGGTAGAAGAATAGCTATAAATCTCATTAAGTAAAGAGATAGAAAGAGAAGCCAATGGATACGAGCTAGCAGGGACTTGTGCAAAAGCTTATGGGTAAGCTGATAGACATAGAATTTAGCAAAGCCGCCCCAAAAGAAAGATGAACTGAGTGAAATCGGTGGATGAAGGCCAGTGGTAGTAATAGACTAGAAGTCAGGAAGAAAGACACCGGAAAACAGGGAGCTGAAGATCGAAGCAAAGCTGGGAGTAAATTCACCGGATAAATTGTTAGCTGGCAGGGACAAGAGGTGGGAATCACTTGAAATGAAACCTGAAAGTAGCAGCACGGGAGGATGTGCAGGGCCTTATGAGTTCAGGACTTGAGCTCTTAAATGGAGTAAACCATCCACCACCAGTGAGTTGCGAAGTGCTTACCTGAGCACTGAGAGACCATTGAGCTGCGAGAACGGCTGAGAGATCTGGACGAATGTAGGATGCGAAAGCCGAAGACGACCATCGGCCGAGTTGCTGGAGAGTTGAAGTGGGAATACCCTGCCCCTTCTTTTTCTTCTCGCCTTTTTTTTTGCGGAACATGGCACGGGAACATGGCAGGGCAGGCCGCATGGCAGGGAGCATAGAAGGAAACATGGCAAGGAGCATAGAAGGAAACGCATGGGAGGGAGCATAGAAGGGAACATGGCAGGGAACATGGCAGGGCAGGCCGCATGGCAGGGAGCATAGAAGGAAACATTGCAAGGAGCATAGAAGGAAACGCATGGCAAGGAGCATGGAAGGAAACGCATGGTAAGGAGCATGGAAGGAAACATGGCAGGGAACATGGCAGGGCAGGCCGCATGGCAGGGAGCATAGAAGGAAACATGGCAAGGAGCATGGAAGGAAACGCATGGCAGGGAGCAAAGATGGAAACGCATGGCAGGGAGCATAGAAGGAAACGCATGGCAGGGAGCATAGAAGGAAACGCATGGCAAGGAGCATAGAAGGAAACGCATGGCAAGGAGCATAGAAGGAAACGCATGGCAAGGAGCATGGAAGGAAACGCATGGCAGGGAGCATGGCAGGGAACACACAGGGAGCATGCAGGAAGCATAGAAGGGAACATTGCAGGAAGCATAGAAGGAGTATGCAGGGAACGTAGTGGGGAACATGGCAGGGAACATGAATAAATGAATGACCATGAAAGAATGAACAGAATAACAGGACGTCTGCATGGCGGAACACCTGGATGACAGAATAAATGACTGGAGATGCATAAATGATAGGATGAATGACAGGAGATGCATGAATAAATGACCATAAAGGAATGAACAGGATGATAGGACAACTGCATTGCGGGACGCCTGGATGACAGGATAAATAACAGAGGATGCTTAGGGATGATGCACATAAATGAATGAGTGACCAAGAGGGAATGAACAGGACAGGACGCGCTTAATGAGACTTGAATGAGATTTGAATCCACCACCAGTATTCGCAGTTAGATTACCTTGAAGATTAGCATTAGTCGGCTAAGATGAATGAAAGGTCAGAGCAGATATGTGAGGCATGCTGATGATAGCCATCACCCAGCGATTGGCTCCACGAGCGTCTGCTGTTGCGCAGCTCACGTCCAACCAACTGTTTTTAGAATCTCCAAAACTTACGGATGCACATCCGTAAAATTAAACGCATCTACAGACAAAAGACATCATTATAGAAAGTATATTTCAAATCCGGACGGGAAGCAAGCCAGACCAGAAGGAAAGTTCAGAACAGCAACTCTTAACCAGAGTATCCTGTTCTAGGAGGGAAGGAAACGGAATTAGTGAGCTCAAGCTGCCTGGAAATAAAAACGTGACTCTTGAAATGATGCACCTGCGAGATTGAAGTGACTGAGCGAGGAGAGCAGCTGACGCTCAGAAATAACTGACATGAGAATGAAACTGATATCGAGAATTCGAGAGCTTGTCTGCAGGCAAAAAGCCATCATGGAACTAGGTTCAATACGTAGAACTCAATTGCAGGCTGACGGGTTTAGTTTGATAAAACAACTGGGAATAGTGAAAAGAATATCTATAGGAAGAAAACATCCAGAAAATGAAGGACCATTAAACACGGGTAACACTTCTTAAGACATAATCGATAATGTTTACTTAGCTCATAAATGCATAGAATGCCAAACGCATACCAAATGCTGTTATGAATCGATTAGCTTATTCCATGTTGTTTGGATGAATTTAATTCAGATTCTGCACTGCATCCTGATGACTGATGATCTCATTGCTTAGTAGCTTCAGTTAGCCTCACGCCTGCGGAGAGGATCCATAATAATAATAGTATCAACCAGACAACAGCACCTTCAGTGATGCTCTCCGGATATTCATCTTGAATGAATTCTTGAACCTAAAAGAAGAAATAGACAATCCCTAAATACATGAGCAAGTTGCTGTTAAACATCGCCCAATACTCAAACCATCCCCACAGCCATTCCGACGTCGGGTCCCAGCTGACATTCAGACAATACCTACGAACAAAAACCTTAAATAACTTGTATAATTTCACAACACCTGAAGAATTGATTGGCAAAACATTGAAATGACAAGAGTGACAGAAGTGGCCTGGTCAGCATAAATGAGAAGTCTGAACCCAATACAGACCAGTCCAAGCGGATGCCAAATTGCACCAGAGTTGCAGCGGTTTAATAACAATTGGTATCAATTGCTGAACTTAAAATGCACTTCATACTCCAACCAGTAGGTGGCAGCAATGCCACCACAAGCCCGGTGGCTACCGGCAACACCAGAAGAAGAAGAAAATGAAAACAAACAGTAAAATGAAATACGTTCGCCTGAATAGAGGATGAACATGGGTGAATACATATTACCTGAGCTGGCTCCGAACGCATTAGCGAGTGAATGAGAGAGTAGATCCGACTGAAAAGTTGCGGCCGGGACGAGTGGCAAGGTGGTGCCGCAAAGCTGATGAAAACCAGAGGAGATCCCGGATGAGACGGCGGATCCGCGAACCAAGAGCCAGCCCCACGGGACTGCGGGATCAGTTTGAGAAAGAAAGCTGACCGGAACTGAGGCAGAGTTGGGACGCGTCTGCATCGCTTGCGAGTCCGCTTGGCCGGAGGAGCGGCGGACTTGCAGGATCTTTTCCCGCTGACCGATGAAGGGGGAACAGGAGGGGACGAAGGACAAAGGGGCGGAGAGGTGTCGATGAACGGCAGGAGGGCAGCGAGAGAGGCAACCTGCGGAGATTGAAGGCCAGCGGCGAGGGAGATGCCTTTAGATTTAAGGAAAGAAGCTGAGGAGAGATGGTCTGGGCGCATGGCCAAACGAGTGCTGCGGCGGACAGGAGAGGAGGAGGGGGGGGGGTCCTCACGAGAGGCGACCGGAGAACCCGGAGGGATATCGGACTCGAAGTCAGACATGACGAACGCGTACCATTCGAGCACAGCTGGAAAGCGACAGGCGGCGTGGGTGTGGAGCCTTTTAAACGGAAGCTTGATTGAAGATTGGAGAAAGCGGGTCGAGGTCCGGAGATGAAGATGACGCAGTAACAGGTAGGCGGAAGTCTTCCAGCTTGAATTTGCGCCTAGGCTTCATTTCATTAGCTTCATGCATTATTTTTTATCAACACTTGAATATTGGTAAGTTTCATTAAGAAAGGCAACATTTTAAACTAAAAAGTTGAGAAAATCACATGCATGTCAAAGACTACGGCTTTATAAAAATGTTACTGACGCCGCTGACCACGTCACTAATAATATAAAACTAATTTTAACAGCACGTCACGTGTCTATTCAATCTAAATAGTTAAAAAAATAATAATCCAATCACTAAAAAGCACATAAATTCAATCCATTAGGAAAGACTAGAACGATTAAATGCGTTCTGACTGGATTCAGTGCATCTTGAATTTATATTTTTGGTCTGATCTTGCAGCTTTGAGTAGGGTCTTGTCATTAATTATGAGACATTACATTATTATGCCAGTAGAACTCCTGGCAGTTATAGCTTTAGTAGTTCACTTTCACCAGGAGTTCACTTTTTAAGAGGTCTACATTTGCGCGGTTCCTTGTCTCTGTCATCATGCACTAATTTTTTTTACAGTCTATGCTCATGCAGCAGAAACTCTCTCCACAAAGTGGAGTTTTTTTGTTTGTTTTCCCACTCTAGCTAGCCTAGAAACAATTATAATTGCTGTGCATGTTCAGTGTTTTCTTGTTACATTTTTCTTATTACAGATATATTGTAATTTAAAAGGACGATTAAATAAAATGATGCAGACAAAATTAAAATGCGGCACACTCCTTATGACTTTCATGACAACAAAGCTTCACATTCTTCACAACTTCACAAAATGCGGGAGAGGTGGTCCCCGTTTGATAATATTTAGCAGGTTTTTTAATTTAATGTTTAATGTTTGATGTTTGATGATGATCATGTTATTTTATATTTCAGTGAGTGAGCAATCTTCTATCACTTGTTTCAGCTTCTTCTTCTCCTGTGTTTTTATCCGGAGGAGATTCTGTACTAGAAGATGCCAGTACAAGTGATAACGTAGGTAGCCTGTATGGAAATAACAACTAGCTAGTTAAACAAATAGGCCTACAGTGAATGATGATGATGATGATCTTCAGACTTTAAGGATATAAACAATTAATTCTTGACTTACCCACTGACTTCTTTCCAAAAAATCCCCAAAGTCTTGTTTGCTTCATTTTCTATATTTCTTTCTTTCCTGCTCGCTCGGTCTCCGTTGTTAACTCACACTCATTCATGCATCTATTGACCGTAGCTGTAGCAGCAGCTCGCACTGTAGCGCTTTACTGTGCTAGCTCCTCCCCTTCCTGCTGCTGCTGCATATTTAACAGAGTGGAAGAAACGGAGTAGCCCATAGGCTACCAACACCAAATAAATGTATTCTTTAGGCTAGATTATTTTTAAGGTCTATTTTTACAGGCTCAAAGCAGAAGTATCTGAAATAATGTCGACCTTCCAGTGTGCAACTTAAAATATCTTAGAATTGGGCAGCTATGCCTATGGGAGATCCATAAATTATTTTTAGCAAAAATGTTGGACCTCAAGATTTGCACATCTACTCCATAACGCGTTGAAGGTGCGTTTATTTAATATAATTATTCATCACTATTAATCATAACTATTTTTATTTGTCTTTTGTTTCTTTTGTGTGTACATAGTTCCTTAGCTTCTTTTATCTTAATTTTGCTTAGTAGTTTATGCTTTAATGTTAATTCAGATAAACAGCATTCTAAAATGGTGTTCTCTGGATGTTAATTTATTTCTGTTAATAAATTCTTGTATTTGAAGAGAAGTTGTCACTACTTTATTTTATATGTGAGCAGAGTTTGCTGTTAAAAGAACACGAGTGCTCAATCCACCCTTAAAACTATTGTCCTAATATCAGCTGTTTGGGCTGATATTCACTGGGCAATACCTAACAGAATAAGAGTAATATAGTAAACATTTAATTACTGAAAAACATGTGTAATGGCACGACAGACTTAAGGTAATCAAGCCACAAATTGGAAAATCAAACTGAAACATGTGAACATTAGGCGGGTCACTTTATTTTCATTGTCAAAGACAAGTTTTTGTTTGATGAGCAACCCCGTCCAGTGAAAGATGGTCATTATGGTCATTGCTTAAAGATAAAACATAGAAGATTTTCACTTTTCAGTTATAAATACATAATCTGCCAAAATGTTTTTATTTTTTTATTTAACCAGGTGAACCCCGTTGAGATCTAGATGTCATTTTCAAGGGGGACCTGGGCAGAAATCTGCTAAACAGTTTCAGCTTGCATAATAAACAATCTACGTTCATGCCTATTATAACATGAATATCCATCTTTCTCTGAACTGCATCAAAACTGGTGCACTTCCTTAAAGTGCTTATGTCTGCCTCTGGCACCAAACAGAGGTACATCCTCTGGTGCTTAAAAATGGGCTTTTTTTATCCGGCTTAAAGCTACCTCTGCAGGAAGCATGGACACATTTGACCTCTGGTTGACAGTTTTGCTGAGGCCAGCATGTATAAATTAATCTCAATTTCCTTTATTAATTTCAGATGTCACTATAAATTTGCTTCTCAGAAGACCCAATCCAGTGTTCTTGTTTCACTACCACACAAGAGGAGGTGACACTACATAGATTTGGAGCATTGAATGTGCAGTATTACTTCAGACCAGTGTGGGGAGTGGTGGAGGAATTTACTGGGGGCAAAGTGAGGTAAGAGACAATCACTGTGTGAAAATTTCAGCATTTCTTTCCTGTAACAACTTCTTTTTTACTAACAGCAATCTTTGAGAAAATTAAACTTGTTTACATAATTAGCTTATTTGACTATTATACTGTAACCTAGTGGTTCTCAAATGTTTTCTGTTACACCAGAAATATGAAATATAATACACCTAATGGTGCAACCTGGACACATCTTCAGTGACTCTCCCGAGATCACTGGGTGTTTCGGGTCTTAGTCATACACCCTCACTCGGGCGACCCAGCCGGGGGTGATCAATTCCCCGACTTGTGTCCAGGTAGCGCACTACGCCACGCCTCCCCCCCTCCTCAACCAGAGCCACTGTGAAGCCCTTTCAGCTGCTTCCAAGATGTTCTTGGTGGCTCTTCGCCTCTGCAGACCACAAATCCCTAGGAGTCCAAGGACACGATGTAGAGATCTGCCTGCGAAGCCCCTGCAGCCCACTTCAATAGGCTCGCAGCCGGCCTTCCAGTCATTCCTCTGGCACTCAGCCACAAGTTCTGCATATTTAGCCCTCTTTCTCTCCTGGGCTTCCTCTATTCTGTCCTCCCAAGGAACAGTTAGTTCAAGCAGCACAACCTGCCTGGTGGACGTTGATAACAGCACCATGTCCGGGCGCAGTGTCGTGTCTGCGATATAATCCGGGAATCGCAACTGTTTCCCCAGATCGACCAAGAGCTGCCAGTCCCTTGCTGTCATGAGCAGGCCCCCTTGGATCTTCTTGGAGGGTTGCAGTTTCTCCCCTGCTCAAACAAAGGCAATCATAGTCCTGGTTAGAGGTCGATTCTTGCTGGTGTTTATGGCAGTGCAGATGGTATCTGCTAATGCCCGCAGAACCTGGTCATGGCGCCAGCGGTATCTGCCATCTTCCAGGGCCTTTTGGCAGCAGCTTAGAATGTGTTCAAGTGACCCTTTCCCCTGGCAGAGCTGACACACAGGTGAGTCTATCAGACCCCAGGTGAACAGGTTAGTGGAGCTTGGGAGGACATCATACACCGCTCTGACAAGGAACCTGAAATAGTGTGGCTCCGCTCTCCATACATCAGTCCAGGTAATCTTACGGCTAGAAACATGCTCCCACTTGGTCCAGGCCCCCTGCTTGCTCATGCCCACCGCCCTGCTGAAGCGAGCCTCATCCACCTCTGCCCGAACCTCCTCTTGGATGAGCTTACGCCTGTCCTTCCCTGTCGCTCTGCTGTAGCGGGGCTTTGGATTGCTGCCCAGCCCTGCCCTTCCTGTGGCCACTGTACCCACCAGGGTGCTGTGCCGCAGCCTCGCCTCGGCTCTCTCCACTGCGTCCTTGGCACACCACTTCCTTCCAGTGCGGACCTCAATCCCTGCTGAAGATACCTTCCCATCGGTGGAGTCTTTGTAGAGAAGGACTTCTCTGGCTCGGGCGACCTTGAACTCCTCTGTCACACTGCTAAACGGGAGTTGTAGCTTGGTCCCATGTCCAAACAGGGCAATACTGCTCAGACTGCGGGGCAAGCCCAGCCACCTGCACAAGTACTGACTGATCTTCCTTTCAAATCCCTCCACGGTCGTAACTGGGATCTCATACATCAGCAAAGGCCAGAGGAGACGGGGCAGGATGTTATGCTGATAGATCCAAGCCTTGAACTTACCAGGAAGTCCAGACTTGTCGACAGCTAGGAGCCACTGGTTTAGGCTGGTGCTGGTTGCTTGCCGTGCAGCGGTATCCTTCAGATCACCAGTGAAGAGCTTTCCAAAGCTCTTCACTGGTTTTTCAGACACAGATGGAATGGTGGTATTTCCCAGGCTGAAGCGGAAGCGGTCCGTCACCTACCCTTTCCGCAAGACCATGGACCTGGACTTCCCAGCCTTAAAACTCATCCTTGCCCAAGAGATGAGTCTATCCAGGCCTTGCAGCAACCATCTGCACCCAGGCACTGATGTAGTAGTTACCGTGAGATCATCCATAAATGCTCGGATCGGTGGCTGCCGGGTACCAGATTTGGATAATGGGCCTCGGCACTCTACCTCTGCTGACTTCACCAACATGTTCATGGCGAGGGCAAACAGGGACACAGAGATCGTGCAGCCAGTGATTATTCCTTTTTCCAGACGGTGCCAATCCGATGTAGATGCCCCAGAGGACACCCTAAGACTAAAATCTCCATAATAGTCCAGGATGAGATGCCGCACCTTCTCTGGCACATGATATCTTCTCAGGGATAACTCCACCAACTTGTGCGGCATTAATCCATAAGCATTGGCAAGGTCCAGCCAAAGAACTGCCAAATCACCCCAACTCTCTCTCGCCTCCCGGATCAGCTGTGTCACTACACCAGTGTGCTCGATACACCCCGGGACTCCTGGCACGCCCCCCTTTTGCACCGATGTATCGATGTAGGCGTTCTTCAGCAAAAATCCCATGAGGCGGTTGGAAACTACCTTAAAGAAAGCCTTACACTCCACGCTAAGGAGGGAGATTGATCTGAACTGCTCAATGTTCTTCGCGTTCTCCTCTTTGGGAATCCATACTCCCTCTGCATGCTTCCACACCTGGGGCACCTTCCCTCTTTTCCAGATTGCTCTGAAGATCTTCCACAGACGCTCCAGCAGGCGGGGGCAGTGCTTGAAGACCTTGTATGGGACTCCACTGGGGCCTGGTGCAGATGCTGCTCTTGACGCTTTGATTACCTCTTTGACCTCCTTAAGGGTGGGTGTTCTCGTGTCAAAAAGGGTGCCTGGTTCCGGTGGGCATATCAGGGCTTCACAGTGGCCAAGGTCTTGGTCTCTCATGGCGTCACTATAAGTATTTCTTGAGCGGCGATCAATGTCTTCCTTCGGACATGAGAGCTGACCACTGCGTTTCTCTCCCAGCAGCTTCTTTGCAAATCCAAATGGGTTTGCGATGAAGGAAATGCGCTTGCGGGCCCTCTCCTTGCCCCTCTTCCTGTGCCACTCCGCCCGGCGGAGGGTGAGCAGCCTCTCCCTCACCACAATCCTTAGCTCTGCCAAGGCCTTCTTCTCGTTGTCACTCGCCATCGTATACTGGCTCCTTAATGCCCTCAGCTCTTGTCTGAGTTGAATAATCTTCTCCTCACGCCGGTTTGGAATTGCTGCAGTAGTTGTCTTGGTGGCACGCTGTTCCTTGATGCCAAACCTGTCTGATGCAATGCTGATAATGAATTGTCTTGAGCCTCTGGTCCACATCACCCTTCGATGTTACTTCCAGGGCTGAATCAACATCCTCATCAAACTGATGCCACTCCGACTCCTTGTTGGCAGCGGGCCACAAAATCCGCCGATGTTCTGATGTTCTGCTCAGGGGTGTTGCCGGTAGTGCACGGAGGTTCTGGGCACTGTGGGGTGACTTTGAACAAGGAAAAATGTTCATCCCCTACCCCCTATCCCAACACAATGGGTAAAAAATTTTACTTCAAGATTTTTTTGTTTTAATGCATTACAGCTGTCATTCTAAAGATAACCCAGAATGCCTTTCAAAATGTATAACATATACAGTATAACATATACATGGGTTCACATATAACATATCACAATGGTTTCTAACAACTAGAATGTTTCAACATTGCCAACTATATGATATTAACAACAATGACTTTTAGCACAAATCGTACCTGGAGTTAACTTTGAATATTAAGGC
This sequence comes from Fundulus heteroclitus, assembly GCF_011125445.2. Lineage (NCBI taxonomy): Eukaryota > Metazoa > Chordata > Actinopteri > Cyprinodontiformes > Fundulidae > Fundulus > Fundulus heteroclitus. Next base: position 31,770,481 of record NC_046375.1, read on the forward strand.
ATTAGTATTAAAGACAAACTCAGTGTAACTCATAGAGGAGTTTATTGATAGTATTCATAATACTACTGACTGCAGGTACAAACCAAAAAGCAAGGGGTGCTGTCACATTTAAAATGCAATACACACCCCACTATTCGAGAAGCAAAGCTGTAACCCATGTCACTAAATTACATTAGAAAGGACTTATAACATGATCAATGTCATATGAATCACAAGCGCTGTCCTCATTTGCCATCATTACTTGGTGGAAAATTCATATAATTCAATGGCATGGGGGGTAGTCGTTTGACCCCTGTTGTAGCTGGATGGCTGCATACAGACTGGCATTCTCAGTGGATTTCACAACTGTTTTCTCTTCAAAATACTTAGAGTCACTCTCTGCTGAGTTCTCCTACCGTTCGCCAATTTTGCATTATTTGTGGTCATTTCAGCTTTTAACTTAATGTTCTGTCTTTTTTACTCTTCATAGTACAAACATCTGATCTGGCCTTCTGTTTAGCTGTAACACCATCCAAGGGGCAGATCATCTGCCATTTACACTGAGCCTGGTTCTGCTGGAGGGTTCTACCTGTTAAAGGGGATTTTTCCTCTCCACCGTCACTACGTGCATGATCGGCATGAGGAATTGCTGTAAAGCCATCAACAATGCAGACGACTGTCAACCATGACTACACGCTCTTTCAGGAGGGGTGAATGCTGCTTGTCAAGACTTGATGCAATCTTCTGGGTTTCCTTAGATAGAAAACTTTTTGACCAATTTGTCTGTATGTTTTGTTTGAATTTGACTTTATAAAGTGGCTTGAGATTATGTGTTGTGCATTGGTACTATATTAATAAAATTTAATTGAATTGAATCATTGAATTCTACCTTTGACTCAGCAGTCAGGTTTGCCTTCATGTGTTGGGATTACTGTCCTTGATGGACAAACATGAACTTTTCACAGAAAATGAAACACAAGGATCTTTGAAAAAAAGCAACACATAAATAACTTTAAAGGAGCAATAAGCGACGTTTCAAAACTAGGTGGCTGTTGAGCACTATCTGTTGACCAAGACAAGATATGTGACAAGCCACACCTCTCTCTATCTCCATTCCAGCTGCAACTCGGCCCCCGTTTCCCCTCCCCTTCTTGCCTGCCTTGTATGCACATATTTGCAAAGGATAAATATATAGCAAAAGCGTCACCTTTCAGAGGAATATGTCTAGTGAAGAACTAATTTGAAACTTTATAATGCTGTTACCAAGAGAACATTTCGATCCACTGGACGCGCTCTCTTCCATTTTGCTCTGGCGGTGGCATTTTATGAGCAGAGAGATGCCAAGCCCTGAGTGGAAACTATTTACATGGACGGACATGTATTTGGGAGATTTATTCATGAAATCCCCCTGAGGAGTGGAAGAGCACGTAGTGTGGTCTACATCTGTTCTGGCGATCAAAAAAGGACTTGGGTGTTTCTCACCTACCCTTCTGGAAAAACTGTGCACTACACCCCCAAAGGCCTCGCCAGCTGACTGTTGCTTGCTATCCAAACAACTAAACAGAATAAATGCAGAAACTCCTGTTGAGAAAAAATAAATATCTTAGTTGTTACATTAATCAGGCAGTTGTATGGAGAACTAGAATCGTTCAACTTCTGAAGAAGTTGAAGAAGGCGCCCGCCTGGTGGTGCGCGTAACCGTCAAAGGCAAAGCTTCCGAGTTCCTTGGTCGTAGGCTTTTATCACTTGGGGATTTTAAATCAAATCTTCTGAGTGTGAAAAGGATTTGTCTTCGTCAAAACCAGCCGACAGGAGAAGGTCTGCATCCAAGCAGCATGGAAAATTGGTGTTATTAAAACATGATTAAATACTTCAATGTAGCATGAAAAAATGAAATATGTGAATAAAAATGTTAAAGGCATTACAAACTACTAAAGGAAGTACAAACTCTGTGAAGCAGAAATTGGTGAGACATTCCTAGAGCTACTTCCGGTTAGCAACATGCTAAGCGTTAGCCGCTAACATGGTTGTGTCCAGTATCACCGGGTGATTGTACTCTGTTAGTTTGGTCCAAATCCTGTACTGGGAAGTTCCTCAAAAAGGGTGCCAATACTTAATGTCACCAAAGCTCACCAAAGGCCATGTGTCAGATCGGCCTCCTTTATCAACTAAGCCTCACCAAATCTGGGCCCAGAACTCAACATTTGACAAAAATGGTGTGTAGTGCCATTTCCCACAGGTGAGTGGTACTGTATTGGCCGGGGGGTAGTTCTTTCTTTTCATCATTCATTCATTTATATCAGTTGTTCAAATTATTTATTTGTTACTTGTAAAAAAGAAAAAAAATATTCGGTACCCCCAGCGGGTTGCGAACCTGCGACCTTTGGTGCACCAGCCCAACACCTAAACCCCTGTACCAAAAAAAAGTGCCATGCTGAGCTCTGCATTTTTGAGAGGTCAACTGTGTCTAGGAAGTGGTTTTGAGAAGTGGTTTTTGGTTAATTTTGTCACCACGGTAACTTTAAATGGCGTCAAGTACAAATAGCACACTTCGCGGCGTCGAGACGCACGTTTTGATATATAGTTTGTGGGGGTAAAGCCTACGGTTCGGGCTGTATTAATGGTGACGGAAGAATAAAAAGCAACTAGAAAAATTTCTGAAGAAATTTAGCAAGGCGCCTGCCACTTGGTGCGTACCGTACCGTCAGAAATAGCAACAGGAAGCCACACTGCGAATTTCAGCTTCCTACGGTCTTCACAGCCCCCGCAACGGCCGTTGAAAGGTGCCATGTTAAGTCAATGGACCTCCTAGGAGCCTCTTGCTAGCAGCGTTGTCATGGAGACTCACTGACAGCTGCAGCCCTCTCTCTGTCTGTAAAGGCAGAAGAACTCTGGCTAAGCAGCAGTTGGTAGGACCTTCCTAAAGCTATTTCCGTTAGCAACATGCTAACGGTTAGCCGCTAGCATGGCTGTGTTCAGTATCACCGGGTGATGTTACTCTGTTAGTTTGGTTGAAATCCTGTACTGAGAAGTGCCTAAAAAGGGAGAAAATGCTAAAATTCACCAAATCTGTCAAGCAGAAGTTTGTACAGGCTTCCTAGAGCTACTTCCGGTTAGCAACATGCTAACCGTTAGCCGCTAACATGGTTGTGTTTGGTATCACTGGGTGAGTGTACTCTGTAAGTTTGGTCCAAATCCTGTACTGGGATGAGCCTTAAATAGGGAGAAAAAACGTTGTTTATAACGTTGCCATGGTAACTGAAAATGGCGGGTGGTACAAAAAAATACTTCATGGGATCAGCACATATGTTTTAATATACACACTGTGGGGATTATAATACAAAAATCTTAGTCTGCCACACCGGGTTTCGATCCCACAACCTCTTGCATGCAAAGCCTGCACTTTCCATCTGAGCTATACTGTAGCGCCATATATGGGCATGCAGTATTGGGATCATAAGGGGTTTGGTCTCCCATTGAAAAGCATTGGATGTTTGACACCTCATAGCTTGGAGATGCTTTATGCCACGTAGCCCAAATTTCCTGTGGAGCTTTCTCTCTAAAGTAAGAACAGACTCTGTGAAGCAGAAGATGGTGAGACCTTTCTAGAGCTACTTCCGGTTAGCAACATGCTAACAGTTAGCCGCTAACATGGTTGTGTTCAGTATCACCGGGGGATTGTACTCTGTCAGTTTGGTCCAAATCCTGTACTGGGAAGTGCCTCAAATAGGGGTGCCAATACTTAATGTCACCAAACGTGACCAAAGTTCATTGGTCAGATTGGCCTCCTTTAGCAACTCAGCCTCACCACATCTGGGCCCAGAACTCAACATTTGACCAAAATACTGTGTAGTGCCATTTCCCACATGTGGGTGGTGCTGTATTGGCCAAGTGGGTCGTGTCTAGGCATCATGCCAGGTCCTGTTGGAAGCAAAGACCCAATAGGAAAGCATGTAAAATCCAAAATAGTACAGAAAACTGACACATGGCTGAAAGTCACATGAAAATTTTAAAATGTTAAGAGGAAGTGACTGTGCGAATTTCAGATTTCTACATTAATCACAGCCGCTGCAGCTGGCATCGAAAGTTGCCATTCTATCTCAATGGAACGTCTCCCACTGGCCCTCAGAGTTCCGTCGTCATGGAAACTCACTGACACAGCTGCAGCGGCCGTCTACACAAGTGCAGAGACTTTGCTCACAATAAGTCCCATTGGATTATAATGGAGAACTTTGCCCCGAACAACGCTTCATATCTCTTGATCCATAAATGGTAGAGACGTAATTTTTTCTGTGTTTAGTTCGTAACGGATAGGGGAAGATGAAAAGCTATAGTTTTTTGCTGGAAAACGTTTAATAAAGGCGTAAAAAATTATGTTATAAAGGCGATTTTTATGGATTTTCAGAAATCCTCTAAACACGGTCCCGAACAAATCGCTGTAGCTCAAAAAGTATAAGAGATATCAAAATAATTCTTTCACCATGAGTATCAGCAGGCTTTTGAGGACCAGGAAGCTCATTTTTATGTTTGTACAAAAATCGGTGTAGACACAGCGACGATGTAAAAAAGTGGTTGATGTGGGAAAATGCAGCTCCAAAGCGTTTTTAGGATTTTGCACATTCGCTACTCCCGAACAAATTGTTCCTGCGGAAAAACCGTAACTGTTATCCACAAAATTCCTTTTTTATGAGTGCCAGAAGGGTTGGGACATTCATGTGTGAAAGTCTCATGTCTGTACATAAAACGGTTTAGGAGTAGCGACGATGCGAAAACATGTGATGTTTTGGATTTTCAGACGTCATTTTTCAAAACCGCTCCATAGGAAATGAATGGGGGAGGTTTCGGGTTTGTGTCGCTCTGAGGTGATTTGCGAAAAATCTATAAATGCCACACCAATGAGGGTTACATTTCCCGAATCCTAACAAAAATACCTACGTTTTGATGTATAATTTGTCTACGTAGAGGGAAAATTGAGCGAGTAAGGTCAAGTTGTTCGGAGTTTTGAAATCTTTAAAAAAGCTAGAGTGGGCCACTCTAGCGGTTGGAGAATTCCGTCATTGACTTTCATTGTAAACGATGATTTCGCTGATTTTTGGACATGAGCTTTAAGGAGTAACTGTGAAGAGACGATAAAAGATATCCACATCCCGTTTTCACTTCTGAGTAGGTCACAGATATATCTACAAACTGGAAGTTAAACGGTGTTCATAGGTGAAAGCATGACGACACAGTACAGCGTTGAAATTGGTCATTTGGAGGCTTTTTTGAGGCTTTCTTTCTACCCGACTCCATTCATTCCTATGGGTTTTTTGGGGGTTGTTTTTCGCTAATTTTGTTGCCATGGTAACTCGAAATCCCAATCAAAGTAGTAGCACACTATTGCCGACCGAACCGCACGTTTTGATACCTATATTGTGGGGGTGCACGCTACGGTTCGGGCCACATTAACGCACAAATAATTAAGAATATTAATAATAATAAAGAAGTCAGTTTAGAGGTGCATAGTAATAGGCCCTGCCCATGCATTTGCATTGGGAGGCAGTGCTGTGCTTCGCACAGCACTGCCTCCTCATTGCACATGCAAGGCAGGCGCCTAACTAGAAAAATTTCTGAAGAAATTTAGCAAGGCGCCTGCCACTTGGTGCGTACCGTACCGTCAGAAATAGCAACAGGAAGTACCACTGCGAATTTCAGGTTCCTACGGTCTTCACAGCCCTCGCACCGGCCGTTGAAAGGTGCCATGTTAAGTCAATGGACCTCCTAGGAGCCTCTTGCTAGCAGCGTTTTCATGGAGACTCACTGACAGCTACAGCCCTCTCTGTCTGTAAAGGTTGAAGAACTCTGGCTAAGCAGCAGTTGGTAGGACCTTCCTAAAGCTATTTCCGGTTAGCAACATGCTAACGGTTAGCCGCTAGCATGAAATGTTCAGTATCACCGGGTGATGTTATTCTGTTAGTTTGGTTGAAATCCTGTACTGAAAAGTGCCTAAAAAGGGAGAAAATCCTAAAATTCACCAAATCTGTCAAGCAGAAGTTTGTACAGGCTTCCTAGAGCTACTTCCGGTTAGCAACATGCTAACCGTTAGCCGGTAACATGGTTGTGTTTGGTATCACTGGGTGAGTGTACTCTGTTAGTTTGGTCCAAATCCTGTACTGGGATGAGCCTCAAATAGGGAGAAAAAACGTTGTTTGTAACGTTGCCATGGTAACTCAAAATGACGGGTGGTACAAAAAAATACTTCATGGGGTCAGCACACATGTTTTAATATACACACTGTGGGGATTATAATACAAAACTCTTAGTCTCCCAAGCTGGGAATCAATCCCACAACCTCTTGCATGCAAAGCCTGCACTTTCCATCTGAGCTATACTGGAGCGCCATATATGGGCATGCATTATTGGGACCATAAGGGGTTTGGTCCCCCATTGAAAAGCATTGGATGTTTGATACCTCATAGTTTGGAGATGCTTTATGTGACGTAGCCCAAATTTCTTGTGGAGCTTTCTCTCTAAAGGAAGTACAGACTCTGTGAAGCAGAAGTTGGTGAGACCTTGCTAGAGCTACTTCCGGTTAGCAACATGCTAACCATTAGCCACTAACATGGTTGTGTTTGGTATCACGGGGTGAGTGTACTCTGTTAGTTTGGTCCAAATCCTGTACTGGGAAGTGCCTCAAAAAGGGGTGCAATACTTAATGTCACCAAACCTGACCAAAGTTAATGGGTCAGATTGGCCTCCTTTAGCAACTCAGCCCACATCTGGGCCCAGAACTCAACATTTGACCAAAATGGTGTGTAGTGCCATTTCCCACATGTGGGTGGTGCTGTATTGGCCAATTGGGTCGTGTCTGGTTATAATGCCAGGTCCTGTTGGAAGCAAAGGCCCAATAGGAAAGCATGTGAAATCCCAAATGGTACAGAAAACTGACACATGGCTGAAAGTCACATGAAAATTTTAAAATGTTAAGAGGAAGTGACTGTGCGAATTTCAGATTTCTACATTAATCACAGCCGCTGCAGCGGGCGTTGAAATTTGCCATTGTATCTCAATGGAGCGTCTCCCTCTGGCCCTCAGAGTTCCGTCGTCATGGAAACTCACTGACACAGCTGCAGCGGGCCAGCCTACTGAAGTGCAGACACTTTGTGTCAGAGGCTGCTATTGGATTATAATGGAGAACTTTGCCACAAACAACGCTCCATATCTCCTGATCCATAAATGGTAGAGACGTAATTTTTTCTGTGTTTAGTTCGTAACGGATAGGGGAAGAAGAAAAGCTATCGTTTTTTGCTGGAAAAAGTTTAATAAAGGCGTAAAAAATTATGATATAAAGGCGATTTTTATGGATTTTCAGAAATCCTCTAAAAACGGTCCCGAACAAATCGCTGTAGCTCAAAAAGTATAAGAGATATCAAAATAATTATTTCACTGTGAGTATCAGCAGGCTTTTGAGGACTATGGTGCACATTTTTATGTTTGTACAAAAATCGGTGTAGGCACAGCGACGATGTAAAAAAGTGGTTGATGTGGGAAAATGCAGCTCCAAAGCGTTTTTAGGATTTTGCACATTCGCTACTCCCGAACAAATTGTTCCTGCGAAAAAACTGTAACAGTTATCCACAAAATTCCTTTTTTGTGAGTGCTAGAAGGGTTGGGACATTCATGTGTGAAAGTCTCATGTCTGTACATAAAACGGTTTAGGAGTAGCGACGATGCGAAAACGTGTTGTTTTGGATTTTTAGACGTCATTTTTCAAAACCGCTCCATAGGAAATGAATGGGGGAGGTTTTGGGTTTGTGTCGGTCTGAGGTGATTTGCGAAAAATCTATAAATGCCACACAAAAGAGGGTTACATTTCCCGAATCCTGACAAAAATACCTACGTTTTGATGTATAATTTGTCTACGTAGAGTGAAAATTGAGCGAGTAAGGTCAAGTTGTTCGGAGTTTTGAAATTTTAAAAAAAGCTAGAGTGGGCCACTCTAGCGGTTGGAGAATTCCGTCATTGACTTTCATTGTAAACAATGATTTTGCTGATTTTTGGACATGAGCTTTGAGGAGTAACTGTGAAGAGACGATAAAAGATATCCACATCCCGTTTTCACTTCTGAGTAGGTCACAGATATATCTACAAACTGGAAATTAAATGGTGTTCGTAGGTGAAAGCACGACGACACAGTACAGCGTTGAAATTGGTCATTTGGAGGCTTTTTTGAGGCTTTCTTTCTACCCGACTCCATTCATTCCTATGGGTTTTTTGGGGGTGGTTTTTCGCTAATTTTGTTGCCATGGTAACTCGAAACCCCAATAAAAGTAGTAGCACACCATTCCCGACCGAGCCACACGTTTTGATACCTATATTGTGGGGGTGCACGCTACGGTTCGGGCCGCATTAACGCACGAAGAAACTGGAATATTAATAATAAAGAGTCCGTTTAATTCAATTCAATTCAATTTTATTTATATAGCGCCAAATCATGAAACATCTCAAGGCACTTTACAAAGTCAAGTTCAATCATATTATACAGATTGGGTCAGATTATACAGATTGGTCAAAAATGTCCTATATAAGGAAACCAGTTGATTGCATCAAAGTCCCGACAAGCAGCATTCACTCCTGGGGAAGCGTAGAGCCACAGGAAGAGTCATCTGCATTGTACATGGCTTTGCTGCAATCCCTCATACTGAGCAAGCATGAAGCGACAGTGGGAAGAAAAACCACCCATTAACGGGAAGGAAAAACCTCCGGCAGAACCGGGCTCAGTATGAACGGTCATCTGCCTCGACCGACTGGGGTTACAGAAGACAGAACAGAGACACAACAAGAGAAACAAAAAAGCACAGAAGCACACATTGATCTAGTAATCTGTTCTACATTAGATGGTAGTAGCGGGTGAGCCGTCTTCTCTGGATGATGTCACAGTTAACAGAACGCCAGACCAGGTGTACCTACTATGAAGAGAAAAGAGAGAGAACAGAAAGTTAAAGCAGAAATGACAACACATAATGCATAATTGAAGAACAGTAGAACTCAATAGAGTGAGAAAATTAGATCCTGATATACTCCAGTAGCCTAAGCCTATAGCAGTAAAACTATAAAGGTAGCTGAGAGTAACATGAGCCACTAGTTATAATTTGTCAAAAAGAAAAGTTTTAAGCCTAGTCTTAAAAGTAGACAGGGTGTCTGTCTCACGGACCAAAACTGGGAGTTGGTTCCACAGGAGAGGAGCCTGATAGCTAAAGGATCTGCATCCCATTCTACTTTTAGAGACTCTAGGAACCACCAGCAGACCTGCAGTCTGAGAGCGAAGTGCTCTGTTAGGAACATACGGGGTAATCAGAGCTCTGATATATGGAGTTTGATTATTAAGGGCTTTATACGTTAGAAGAAGAATTTTAAATTCTATTCTTGATTTAACAGGAAGCCAATGAAGGGAAGCTAAAATTGGAGAAATATGATCCCTCTTGTTGATTTTCATCAGAACTTTTGCTGCAGCATTTTGGATCAGCTGAAGGCTTTGAACTGCATTTTGTGGACTTCCTGATAGTAAAGAATTACAATAGTCCAGCCTTGAAGTAACAAATGCATGGACCAGTTTTTCAGCATCACTCCTGGACAGAATGTTTCTAATTTTGGCGATATTCCGGAGGTGAAAAAAGTAAACTCTGGAAACCTGTTTAATATGGGATTTAAATGACATGTCTTGGTCAAAAATAACACCAAGATTTTTTACTTTATTACCAGAGGCCAGGTTAATGCCACCCAGATTAAGTGATTGGTTAAGAAGTTTATTTTTTGAGGACTCTGGCCCAAAGATTAAAACTTCGGTCTTGTCAGAATTTAGATGCAGGAAATTTAAAGTCATCCAGCTTTTGATGTCATCAAGACATGACTGCAGTCAAAGTAATTGATTGGATTCATCAGGATTTATGGATAAATATAGCTGAGTATCATCAGCATAACAGTGGAAATTAATCCCATGCTGTCTGATAATTTTGCCTATCGGAAGCATATATATAGTAAAGAGAATTGGTCCAAGGACTGAACCCTGTGGTACTCCACAGGTGACCCTAGAGTTTGGGGAAGATTTATTATTAACATGAACAAATTGGAATCTGTCTGACAGATAAGATTTAAACCAGCCTAATGCTTTCCCCTTAATCCCTACAGTATGTTCAAGTCTTTGTAGGAGAATATTGTGATCAACTGTATCAAACGCAGCACTGAGATCTAACAGGATAAGTATAGACACAAGTCCATTATCTGAGGCCATGAGAATATCATTAGTGACCTTCACCAGAGCTGTTTCAGTGCTATGATGAGCTCTGAAGCCTGACTGAAACTCCTCAAGTAGGTCATTACTTTGTAAATGTTCACAAAGTTGATTAGCAACTACTTTCTCAAGAATTTTAGATAAGAAAAGAAGATTAGATATAGGTCTGTAATTTACTAACTCATCTTGATCAAGAGACGGTTTCTTAAGTAAAGGTTTAATAACAGCTACTTTCAAAACCTGTGGTACATATCCATTTACTAAGGATAGATTAATCATGTCTAAAATAGTGCCACTGATCAAAGGGAATATGTCCTTAAACAACTTGGTTGGGACTAACATACAGGTAGAAGGTTTAGATGAAGCTAAAATTTTAGATAGCTCAGAAAGCTCTACTGCTTCTAAACAGTTCAAACACTGCGCAGATTCTAAAGATTCCTCCAATGCTGCCTCACTTACTGAGGACGAGGTAATCATGTTTGGGAGGATGCCAATTATTTTATTTTTAATGGCATCAATTTTATTTATGAAGAATCCCATAAAATCATTACTACTAAGAGCTAAGGGAATGGATGGATCAACAGAGCTGTGGCTCTGGGTAAGTTTGGCAACTGTACTAAAGAGAAATCTAGGATTATTTTTATTCTCTTCAATTAATGATGAAAAATATGCTGCTCTAACTCTGCGGAGGGTCTTGTTATACAACAATAGTCTGTCCCTCCAGATTAAGTAGGATTCCTCTTGGTGTGTAGAGCGCCATTTTCTCTCCAATTTCCTAACATTGTGCTTCAAGGAACGCAGCTCTGAATTAAACCAAGGAGCCAGCTTCCTGTAAATAATCACCTTCTTTTTCAAGGGAGCTACATTGTCTAATGCAGAACGCAATGAGGAAGTCAGATTGTTAGCAAAGGTATCGATTTGTGAATGGGAAGAAACAGCAATGCTGCCATCTACAGGGCATTTCTGCAATACTGAGGATATTAAAAAGGGGACAGACTCTTTAAGTTTTGATACAGCATTATCTGATAAAAATCTACTATAATGGAACCCTCTTTTGGGGGTGGAGAACTCAGTTAGATTAAACTCAAATGTTATTAAAAAATGATCAGACAGGACAGGGTTGTGAGAGAATACTGTTAATTCTTCACAATCAATGCCATATGTCAGAACAAGGTCTAAAGTATGGAGCCGAGAGTGCGTCGGTTCATGCACATTTTGAGCAAAACCAATTGAATCTAGGATAGTTTTAAAGGCTACACTAAGGTTATCACATTCAGTGTCAACATGGATGTTAAAATCACCCACTATAATAGCCTTATCAGTATTTAACACCAAATCAGATAAGAAATCTGACAACTCATCCAAAAACTGAGTGTAAGGGCCTGGTGGACGATACAAAACAACAAACAGAAGAGGTTTTATTTCTTTGCAGTTTGGATGAGGGAAACTGAGGGTTAAATGTTCAAAAGAACTGTAATTATTAGTTGGCCTGGGACTAATTAATAAATCAGACTGAAAGACAGTCGCCACTCCTCCTCCTCTTCCCACAGATCTGGGAATGTGGAAATTTGAATAACTGGAGGGAGTTGACTCATTTATACTAACGTAGTCCCCTTGTAGCCAGGTTTCTGTGAGACAAAACAAATCAATCTGATTATCAGAAATCAATTCATTAACTAACAATGTCTTCGGAGGGAGAGACCTTATATTTAATAGACCACATTTAATTCTTTTATTTTTTGGCTCAAAGTGATCCGTATGGATTTGTATTAGATTTTTATGATTTGTTCCTTTTAGATCAGTTTTTGATCTGTTAAGTTTTGGCCGTGGGAAAGACACCGTCTCAATAGGATAATGGGTGGGTAACAGTACAGAAGCTGCAGAGAGGTGTGTTAAACTACGGCTCTGCTTCCTGGTCTGGACCCTGGGTTGTCAGCATTTAGGAGAACTAATAAATCCGGCCAGATTCCTAGAAAGAAGAGCTGCACCCTACAAAGTAGGATGGATGCCGTCTCTCCGGATCAGACCAGGTTTTCCCCAGAAAGTTCTCCAGTTATCAATGTAGCCCACATCGTTTTCTGGACACCACCTAGACAACCAGCGGTTGAATGATGACATGCGGCTAAACATGTCATCACTGGTCAGATCAGGCAGGGGACCAGAGAAAATTACAGAGTCCGACATAGTTTTAGCAAACTCACAAACCGAAGCAACACCAACTTTGGTTACCTCTGATCGGCGTGACCGGGTGTCATTACCGCCAGCGTGAATAACAATTTTGCGGTATTTACGCTTATCCTTAGCCAGTAGTTTTAGGTAGGATTCTATGTCGCCTGTTCTGGCCCCTGGTAGGCATTTAACTATGGTCCCTGGTTTCTTTAGTGCCACATTTCTCATTATGGAGCTGCCAATAATTAAGGTCGGCTCCTCGGCGAGACTGTCGCTCAGAGGGGAAAATTTATTAGAAACGCAGACGGGTTGGTGGTGATCTGGGTTCTGTAATCTAGAGCTATGCTTCCTACGAACCATCACCCAGCCAGCCTGGTTACCAGGCTGCTCGGATGCTACTGCTTTAGGTTCGCTACGTGAAGTTACTCTATGCGGCTCCGCGCTAGCAAAGGAGTGGCTATCAGCTGGTTTTTCAACAGCACGGAGCCGGGTCTCCAGTTCTGACACCCTCGCCTCCAAAGCTACAAAAACACTACATTTATTACATGTACCATTATCACTAAAGGAGGCAGAGGAATAACTGAACATCTGACACAGAGAGCAGCAGATAGGAGACTTAGTCAGAGACGGAGAAGCCATTATGAGGCTAAGGCTTGGCTAGCGCTAGGCTAACGCTAGGCTAAAGCTAGGCTAGCGCCCTATTATCACGCCAAAGAACAAACCGTGTGAAACACGAGGAGATCCCAAACGTGATGAGCAGCCACAGACAATGTTTTAAAAGTGCTTATGTTTGGAAACAGATGTTACAGCAAAGAGGTTTAAAGATAAAAAGCGAGAGAGCCTGGAGCAAAGCTCCGTCGTTCACACAGCAACAACAGGAAGTGACACAATACGCCTTACCGCAAACAGGAAGTCCGCGAGCCAATCAGCATCTGGCTGATTGGCTCTGATTAGAGGTGCATAGTAATAGCTAATGCTATGGCAGGCGCCTAACTAGAATCGTTCAACTTCTGAAGAAGTTGAAGAAGGCGCCCCCCTGGTGGTGGGCATGACCGTCAAAGGCAAAGCTTCCGAGTTCCTTGGTCGTAGGCTCTCATCGCTTGGGGACTTTAAAATCAAACCTTCTGAGTGAAAAGGATTTGTCTTCATCAAAACCTGCCGACTGGGAAAACTTTGCGTCTGCAGAGCTGCAAACTGCGTATTTCGATCTGAGACGCAGCTAATGAGCAAATTGGCAACAGCCGACAGTCAACGTTTCCCATTCTTTTGCTACGGTTGTCCTAAACCACTACTGACATAGTACACTTTTTGGCCACAAGCGTCATTTTGGGGGCGTTGTTTCCACTTCTTTTCGTAGAGCCGTTTTTAATAGAAAGAAGAAAAGGCAAAAACGGTCCAAACAAAAGGTCGTAACGTTTACATTTGTAACCTCTGCCTTACATAAACACTAGAATTAAATCTTAATAAATAAAAGTATAGACAATTATTTCAGTAACTCAATTCAGTAAGTGAAATACACTATATACAGTTTGACAATGAAACTGAAACACCTCTCATTTTAGTGTGGGAGGTTTCATGGCTAAATTGGACCAGCCTGGTGGCCAGTCTTCCTTAATTGCACATTGAACCAATAAGAGCAGAGTGTGAAGGTCCAATTAGCAGGGTAAGAGCACAGTTTTGCTCAAAATATTGCAATGCACACAACATTATGGGTGACATGGGTGAGTTCAAAGGAGGACAAATTGTTGGTGCACATCTTGCTGGATGTGTCAAAACATTCTTCAATTGAATAAAAACAAAACTGAAGTAATAATATTTGGACCAATAGAGGAGAGATCAAAAGTTAGCACAGCTTCAGTAGCTTCAGCTAGAAACCACTGATCAAGCCCGAAATCTGGTTGTAGTGATGGACTCAGACCTGAACCTCCAAAAGCATTTACAGACAGTGACAAGGTCGGCTTTCTATCACCTGAGGAACTTTTCCAGGATTAAAGGACTAATGTCTCAAAAGGATCTGGAAAAACTAATCCATGCGTTTATATGTAGTAGAATAGATTACTGCAACGGTGTTTTCACAGGTCTGCCTAAAAAGTGGACCATACAGCTGCAGTGGATCCAGAACGCTGCTGCACGCGTCCTCACTAAGACTAAGAAAGTAGAGCACATAACCCCAGTTCTAAAGTCCTTACACTGGCTCCCTGTATCTCAGAGAATAGACTTTAAAATACTTCTGTTAGTTTATAAATCCCTAAATGGCTTAGCACCTAAATACATTACCGACTTGTTATCAGTGTATCAACTTTCCAGACCACTAAGGTCTTCTGGCTCCAGCCTGCTCTGCATACCTAGAACCAGAACTAAACAAGGAGAAGCAGCATTTAGTTCCTATGCTCCGCTTATCTGGAACAAACTTCCAGAAAACTGTAAAAGTGCAGAAAGCCTGAGTTCTTTTAAATCAAGATTACAAACACATTTGTAATCGAAGAAGAATAAACCCTTCAGTATGGGGTAACATAGCTTCCTAAATAGACTTGTACATAAAAAGATAGTTGTGTCCATATTAGTCAGAAGTTGTGCATAACAAACATTTGTAAACTCACAATAATTTAAATCGTATTCAAAAGATACAACATACATTTTACATAGTTACAACTTCAATAACTAATAAATACAAATTTCAAGTTTAAATTTGTGCTTTACTCTTTATGAACACAAACAGCAGTGGCTGCTTGAGAATACGGATTTTTTCTTTGAGAATACGAATTCACAACAGTGGTCTGACGTCACGGTTTCCAAGGCTGGTTAATGGAGCACAGAGTGCGAAGATAGGAGCCGCGCATGCGTTCTTCAGACTGACCGTCTCAGAATGCACCGCGGCCGCAGCTTGATTCCAGACAGCGCAGTGTCTGATCCATGCTCCATTCTGGAAGGTGGCGGTAATGCACCTATAAGTTGAAGAAGAAGAAGAAGAAGAAGAAGAAGAAGAAGAAGAAGAAGACAGCGCAGAGATCACAGTGGTAAGTTGAACACTCCATTTTCTGCTGCTGTTCTTCTTCAAAAGTACGTTTTCAGATTGTTTGAGGCGAGAACATTATACTTTTAAGCTTCCCAATTTACAGAGTTGGTGCGTAATTTAAAAAAAGAGTCTGATTTATTTGTTTTGTGTTTATCAGACTGACGCGTGTTGCTTTATTAACTCAATAATTGCTGGAATAAATTGTAAATGTCTCCCAAGGATGACAGCATCATATAAAATAGGGCTGGACGATAATTTAATAACAATATATATCAGTCGAAAGACGTGTGGCACATTAAGAAAAAAAAGGATCGATAAAAGTTGGTTATACAGACAGTTTTCCTTTCTTCCTTTTAACCTAGTTGATGCTACAGTCACTGCTTCCTCTCAACCAATCGTAATCGCGGACCCAGGCACGCCGTCACAAAGCGCCGCCCTCTCAAACCACAACACAGAGCACTGTTCTTTGTCAGTATTTAATAACATCACCCAGGTCTCTTAAGTTGAGTTGTTTTTCTTTTAAAACAATCAGTTATGATTAAAAATGTTGGGTAAATAAGAATTTATTTGGGATTGAGTGTTTGTGTGTGATATATTAAAATTAAGTCATTTAGCAATATTATAAGAGCCAGGTTTTAAATCTTTTTGATAATTATCTATCCATCAATATGCATTTTTTTTATCAATATGCTTTTTTCTATATTGTCCAGCCCTAATATAAAATCTATAAATAAATAAATTCTTTAAATGTTTTTCCTAAGTGAGTTTCCTCTGAGTGAGGACATGAAAAATTGAGAAGAGAAAGAGGGAAAGAAAACAATAGTAACAATATATGAAAAAAAAACAGATATTTATTTTAGACAAATGTTTTAACTTTGGAACAGAATGAAGGTGTAACATATTCAACAAATTAACAGTTACTAACATGGTTTAAAACAAATAAATAACTTCTATTAGCATCTTATACAAATAGACAACACCTACAAACATACAATTAAAAATAGTTGGAATGGAAATTAATTCACTGATTATTTTATGTATTGTTACAGGTGGTGAAAAAAATTTAATGAAGCAGCGTGTGGACATGACTAGAACTGATCTACGTTAGGTCAGGTGTAGTCATGTTCACTTAAACATGCAGCCAGCTGGAGCAGCTCCCTGTCTTCAGCCGCCGGATGGCCGTCCTCCTCTGGGTCCACCTCCTCATCTAGCTGATTACCTGCCTCTATACAAATATTGTGGAGGATGCAGCAGGCGCCGATTACTTTTTGGGCAAACGTCGGGCGGACCTCCAGCACCCTTAAGATGATGAAACGCTACCGTGTCTTCAGATCACCAAAGGCGCGCTCAACGATGTTTATCAGCCTTGGCGTGGTGTCTGTTGTAGCGTGCCTCCACTTGACCTGTACCAAATAAAAAATTAACTTGTAATTTAGGTAATATGCTGATATGTCTTAATCTTCTATCCAATTAATATAATCTATGTATCAATTGTGTGTCATTGTTGGCTCTATTTAAGGACAAGAAGGTAAGAGATCTTACTGGCAAGCTGTTTCCCTATAGGATGCACCACAGGCCAGCCAGCAGAGGGTCACCAGCACCTCTATCTCCTGTGGCCATCCATGGACCTTCTGGATGGGCAGCAGCTGAAGGAGGAGGACGATGGTGGCCCTTCTTAGCCTGAAGGCTGGTTTCAGGTCCCCTTCATTAAAAAATATTTGGAGGATTGGCACAGAAGTGTTTATCCTCACATATTTTGTTTCTGTTTCTTCCTGTAAATAAAAAATGCCAAATGTTACCATAATTGTTTTTTTCAATTCTCACCTTTTCACACCATAAAACTATATGTGGTTAACATGCAGATTATTATAGTTCTCAAGAAAGAAAGGGTCAAATGTATAGTAGTAAATGTAACAAATTGCTTCCCTTCTCTGGTATTTCTACCATTTCACTGAAAGAATGAACTGAACTAACTGCACATAATTTATAGATTAATCGCTGTAAAGGTGGGCAGACAGAAATAACTTTTTCTTAATGAACAATGCTGTGAAGGTTAGACAAAGTAGCTTAACTCTACTCCCTTTACTGTTACTAATATATAAAAATTATGTTTTCATTTTAATTATTTACAGATAAATAGTCACAATTTCAACGTGATCACATGTTTAATACCATCCTCAATGTTGTTTTTTTTAAAAAAAAAACAACATTGAGGATGTTGTGTGAGGATGAAGATAAAAGTAGGAAATAGGCTGTCAATCTTAAAAAACCTACCAGTTGGCACAGACGCTCAACGTCGGACTTTTTATTAAAATTACGCACTAACTCTGTAAACAGGCCACATAGGGAAGCTTAAAAGTATAATGTTCTCGCTTCAAACTACCTCAAAACGTACTTTTGAAGAACGGCAGCAGAAAAGGGAATGTTTAACTTACCACTGTGAGCTCTGCGCTGTCTGGAATCAAGCTGCGGCCGCGGTGCATTCTGAGACGGTCAGTCTGAAGAACGCATGCGCAGCTCCTATCTTCGCACTCTGTGCTCCATTAACCAGCCTTGGAAACCGTGACGTCAGACCACTGTTGTGAATTCGTATTCTCAAAGAAAAAATCTGTATTCTCAAGCAGCCACTGCTGTTTGTGTTCATAAAGAGTAAAGCACAAATTTAAACTTGAAATTTGTATTTATTAGTTATTGAAGTTGTAAGTATTTAAAAATTATTATGAGTTTACAAATGTTTGTTATGCACAACTTCTGACTGATATGGACACAACTATCCTTTTATGTACAAATCTATTTAGGAAGCTATCTTACCCCATACTTCTGATTAGGAAAAATAGACTTGATTGAACTTGATTTTGTAAAGTGCCTTGAGATGACATGTTTCATGATTTGGCGCTATATAAATAAAATTGAATTGAAAATTGAAATTGAATAGACTTTATGAAAACAGTTGAACATTCTAATAAATGAAATGCCTTTTTTGGTGGATCACTTGACATTGCTATCTAAAGTAAAGTTCTTTAAATGAGACAAAATAAATCGTAATATTTATTCAGGAATGAAGTACAAAACAATATAACACACATTTTACAATAGCGGCTAAAACAACTTGCATGATAAAAGAAAAATATAAAATTAATAACTGCTTTCTTGAGAAAGGTGTTGAGACCAAACGTTAGATATGACCACATCTTCTTACACAAATGAGGAACATCATTAAGGACGCCAGCCATCCTGCACAGAGACTGTTCCAGCCTCTCCCCTCAGTCAGGAAACTAAAAAAACAAACAAAAACATGTTTCCCCAAGAGATCTTTGCCAATAAGCAGGAATATATAAATCATTTTATAAGAATGCTGTAGAGGTGGGGGGGTGGGGAGGCTCGGTAGATGACACAACTTCATAGTAATGTTACTGATTTATCAGTAGAAATATATTAAAAAGACTTACGTTTTTTCCCAGTGTTGGCAATAACATATGATTTACCGTAGCACTTTATTTTGAAGCGGCGGGCTGGGATGACGTCATCGGTTGAAATTAAAATTCATAATATCTCCGAAACCAAAGCAGCACAAACGCTAATTTTAACGGCACAAACCTGCTCAAACGAAGCACTAACCATTCCGTCTATTTAACTGAGTTTTTTCTGTGCTTGGGGTGTCAGCTTCACACAGCTCTTTACCGGCGCTGCAGCGGAGGAGAGGTCGCGCAGCTGTTTGTCTGTATGGTGTGGATGCTGCATCACTTGTGACTTGAGGAACCTGAGGAGAGTGATGATGACAGCAGAAGGGATCATCGGGGTACCCTACCCTCCATTAAAGACATTTCATCCCAGCGCTGTCCTGAGCCCATAACATCATCAGAGACCCCTCACAATCCCACCATGGAATGTTCTCCCTGCTGCCCACTGGGAAAAGGTTTTGCAGCACCTGTTGCAAGTCCACAAGGTTTTGCAACAGCTTTTTTTGTGTTGCCATCTGACTGTTGAACTGTAAACTGGAGTCTACACATTTGCATCATTATCTGGCATTACCAATGTTGTTGAACTTTTATTATCCTTTTAAAAAAATACATCAGGTAATGCGTTTTTTAACGCAAAGGAGGAGGGATATAAGGCCTAACAGAAAAACTCATGAAGCCAATCTTTACCTTATCAGGAAGAACGCCACCTTGAAACTACAGAAGTTCCGAGAGACTCTCTATTTTTTCCCAATCCACAGATTTTAACAATATTTTTAACCTACGCACTTCACCACCTTGTATATTTCTTTTAAGTTTTTCCAAATCTTCCTTGAGTGGAATACCAGTGATTACACTACGTGATACTCTATTTTCTCCAACAACTTTCTTTTCACTCAAAACCTGATCATCCAGAGAAGACAGATCACCCGCTATTACCATCTAATGTAGAACAGATTAATGGATCAATGTGTGATTCTGTGCTTTTTTGTCTGTCTTGTTGTGTCTCTCCTCTGTCTTCTTTAACCCCCAGATGGTCGAGGCAGATGACCGTTCATACTGAGCCCGGTTCTGCTGGAGGTTTTTCCTTCCCGCTAATAGGTGGTTTATCTTTCCACTTTCGCTTTGTGCTTGCTCAGTATGAGGGATTGCTGCAAAGCCATGAACAATGCAGACGACTCTCCCTGTAGCTCTATGCTTCTCCAGGAGTGAATGCTGCTTGCCGGGACTTTGAAGCAATCAACCGGTTCCCTTATACAGGACATTTTTGACCAATCTGTATAATATGATTGATTTAGACTTTGTAAAGTGCCCCAAGATGACATGTTTCATGAACTGGCACTATATAAATAAAATTGAATTGAATTGAATTAAGACTCTTTGAATGTGTATATTCCATGTTATTCTTTCGTCAAACCAAACCCCTAAAAATTTTAATTGTTTCACTCTTTCTATTTCTTGATTATATAATTTTAATTTAACATCATTAATTTTCTTCCTTGAAAAGAACATTGTTTTAGTCTTATCCACTGAGAATTTAAATCCCCATTTTAATGACCATTCTTCAACTTTAAAAATAGCTTCTTGCATCTTTTTAGTGATAAACTCCAAATTCCTTCCTCTCTTCCATATAGCTCCATCATCAGCAGAAAGAGAAAAACCCATTCCATTATCTATATTTTGAAACTCTGAATCTCAAGCATAATTCTTGGTAGTTGCAAAAAAAAAAAAAAAAACACATCATCTATCATTACCGAAACTAATAAAGGACTTATTAGACTTCCCTGTGGAGTACCATTTTCAACAATATTTTTCTCAGAATGATAATTACCTATTTGAACATGTATTTGTCTTTTAGTTAGAAAATCTTTGATCCACTGACACATCCTACCTGCAATACCCATCTTTATAATTTTAATTAATAAACCTTCTTTCCACAACATATCATATGCATTTTCAATATCAAAAAACACTGCTACAATACTTTATTAATTTGAGCTTTTCTGATTTCAAATTCCAATTCCTCCCTCTTCAAGTTTCTGCTTCGCCTAAAAACAGCACGGGATGTGACGTCACATCATGTGATGTGCCCAAATATGGGCAAAATGGCCGCCCTGTTCGCAGCTCTGGAGAGTCAGAGCTCAGGATGGTAAGAGCTATGAATAGATCATTAAATTCATAAATTTGTTAAAAATCAACGGTTTGCTCTACAATTCTGAAAATATTCATGGATCTCGGAGAGTGGTTTATCTAAATGTGTGATTTTTTTTAAATGCCCATTGAAAAAAGCGTTTCAGAGAAAAGAAATATTAAACTTTATAGTCTTGCACATGTGAATTTCAATGTCTTTTAAATAGTTCAAAATCACCTGGATTTTTACCAAACTGAAGTCCACAGTTAGTCTGAATGTGCTTTACAAATAGTGGCCACTTTTATTGGGATTGAAAAATATTTGTGGAAAATAAATTGCTTTTTGCATTTCACAAACTTTTAAAAATTCAGAGTGTGGGACTTTCAAAAACCTCAATACATGCTGTGAGAGAATTGTTACACCTTATTTAAGGAATACATCCTGAAAATCTGAGATCGTTACACCACAAAATTGATTTTTGGTAATTTTTTGAGGTTTTTAAGTTTTTTTTCACACTTTTGGAAATAGGCCCCGCCCACTTGTTTAAATCATTACTATATGTAATACTTTAGTTAAGGGCGATGACTGGAAGGGGATGAAGAAAGGTTTGTAAAAATCCCATCAGCCATTCTTGCATAGTAGATTTCTTGACATCACAGCGCCCCTTGTGATGGACAATCCTCAAACGCGGGACACATGTACAAAATCTTATTTGGAGTATGGGTTATGAAGGACATGTTAAAATCTGTTATGGTTTTAGAATAATCAGCAATTACATTTAGAGCTAGCTAGCTAACAATCTTTTCTTTTAGCATTATTTTTCAAAAAAGTCAAAATTAAAAAATCTGCCACATTAACTTTTTTTTATAGTCCATTGCACGGTTATATATGGAGTTTTGCATGGATTGCACAAACATGTAGGAGGAGTTTAACTACAAAGGCATGGCATCATGCCATGCCAGCTACTTTTCGTGCAACATGGCTACAAAGGTTAAACCTTTGTAGCCATGTTACACGAAAAGTAGCTGGGAGACTAAAAGTGTGCCAATTCCCTTTATTTTGCAGAATCATCCAATAAACAAAGTGATATGAAGATTTTGAGTGTGGGACCAGTAGTTTGGGGGTTACAGGCCGAAGTGCATTGTCCTTTGTTATAGCGCCCCCTAGTTATTGAGGGGTCTGAATTTCTGGGTCTGAGTAGTGGTGCACATTCTGTACTTAGATACCTGATTCAATCGATTCGTTACAAATCCACATGGGCTGCACAACGCATTTCAGCTGAGTACTTTGGAAGAATAAATAATGAAAAACAAAGCAAAAACAATAGGGCATAGCCGTTCGCCTGCACTGCGGGCTTGGAACCCTAATAATGAGCTTGGAAACCTAATAAATGAAAAACAGAGGAAAAACAATAGGGTTCTCTGCACACAGTGCAGACAAACGGCATAGCTGTTTGCCTGCGCTGCGGGCTTGGAACCCTAATAAATCATTTAAAAACACACGGAAAACAATAGGGTTCTCTGCACACAGTGCAGAGGAACGGCATAGCTTGGCTTGGAACCCTAATAATAATAATAATAATAATAATAATAATAATAATAATAATTAGAATAATAAATAATTTAAAAACACACGAAAAACAAAAGGGTTCTCTGCACTGCAGTGCAGACGAACGGCTATGCGTTGCATAGCCCGTTCTTTCTGCAACGCGGGCTTGGAACCCTAATAATGGAAAAACAGACGAAAAACAATAGGGTTTTCTGCACACAGTGCAAACGAACGGCATAGCCGTTCGCCTGCGCTGCGGTTTTGGAACCCTAATAAAGATGGGATTTGATAAAATATGGAGGATCATTACCACAGGAAACCACCAGTTTTATCACTATCTAACTACATTGTATTATAATTGCAACAATTGAACACTGTTATTGGATTTGAATCTGACTGTATGGGGTTAGATGGAAAAAAAATGGGTTGATTCCAATTAATTTCTGCTAAACTAGATTTTATTTGGTCATGCAAGCAATACTTTGTCAGGTCACTTGTTCAACTTTTATTGTTGCTGTTCTTTTTCCACAAGAAAAATCATGACTCATGACTCACTGATAGAACTTCAAAGGTCAAAGATGCTCTTTTGTCTATGTAGTCTCTTTGGAATGTTTTGGAGGACCAAGCTGTACACTCTGGGTGTCATGATTTATATGTACCCAAACACAACCACACAATCAGAGCTTAGTTTAGAGAGTTTATTGAAGGTGGTGGATAGTGGATGATGAATAAACCAACAGTCAGTACCAGGCTGGAGCAGGAGGATGGTGATGGCAGGAACTGGCAGTTCAGCAGGGTGAATACTTGCTGTAACAGCATGCGGAGACGAAGGGAATTCAGGCTGGCAAGGAAAAGGTAAGGCGAGCAGTCATGAGCAGAATGAGCAGAAGTTAACAGACGATCTGACAGGAGAGGGCAATCTGAGGGAGGTTCAAATAGTAAAGCTGACAGGTGGATTGAGTCCTGGCTTGATTAGTGGCTGACAGGTGTAGATGATTACTGAGGTGGAGAGGAGACTGGGGTGTATGGAGGGTGAAAAGTGCCCCGAATATGTGCATGGTACAGCAGACAAAGCTGCACCATGACACTGGGAGTTGGAAGCAAAATCCTCCCCGTCTGTTGAGTGTTGGCCGACTTTACAAATGGCCAGTATGGATAACCACAAGCTTGCCGTGATTTCCTAATGTGCCTGTGTTCTTTTTGTTTCTCCTCTGCGGCAGAGGGAATGTTGTCAGCCGTTCTGATAAGAGAGTTTGTGTTCCAGTGGGTGTTATTGGAATATTATCGTAGTTCAAGACATGTGAACACTGGAGACACGAGAACTGCAAATCAGCTCCACTGTCCGCTGATTTCCAAGGCCAATGCTTGCGTATTTCCTGTGCAGGATAATTATTGTCTGGCATAGACTGTCTTTGTTTTGTCTCGTGGCTGCAGTCAGGTATTAATAAGAAAGCCTCTTACTAAGGCAAAGAGCCTTGCACTGTCATCGACCCCGTCTGCCGCAAAGAGCCCTGCACCCAGACCCGGCGGCATGGGCGGGCATTGGGGGGCCGTGCCCGCCCTGTGAGCCAGCCGTGCCCGCCCTGGACTGGAAGCTGTGTTTTTGTTTTTTTATATACCTCGGAGTGGCCATCTATTAGTCCTATTAGTACTATCTTTGATGTGTCAATCATACAATTTAACCAATCAAATCAACGACTGAAGGCAACATGCTAGCCAATCACAGCTGGAGTGGGGCGGGACACTGAGTCATAGCCTTCAGTTGCCGCCGCGGCGGCGTTCAGCTGTGTTCACCGTTGGTGTCGGTAGAGCGGGATGAAAATTTGGTCTGATTACCAAACAATTACAAGAAGTGACAACGAAGCAGAGAGCGAGCTGGAAGGAGCGCTATTAATTTCTGTTTGAAATGTCAGCACTGAAGTCTAAACTGGAGTAAACGTTCACGCTAGGAGGGTTAGCTAGAAAGCTAGCAGGATTAGCTAGGACAGCTCGGAGGGTTAGCTAGGACAGCTAGGAGGGTTAGCTAGGACAGCTAGCAGCACCAGGAGCAGAACCAAGCAGAAATACTACCAAACTGAAGAAACTTGGGTTACTTTCAGACAGAAGGGAACTCTGCTTTGTTCTGCTCCTTGTACTCCATAGCTGCTGTAATTACAGAACATATTGGTGAGAATTTTTACTTTAGTCAGAGTTCAGCCTGACACCAGCGCTCATGTTTATCAGCGTGTAGCTTATGCTAGACTTTGAGTCCAGACACAGCACTACAGGTTACCCTATGTCATTGTTAGTTTCCAGTAACTGAAACCCAACATAAAACCTGCCCAACTTAAAAGAAAAAAAAAAACAAGCCCAAATCTCAAACTCTCTCACTTTAAAAGCACAGAACTATTAAACACATAAGAACATGCCATTAGCACACAACTGCGCTGAAGCAAAGAAAAACACTGCGCATATTGGCTCCGAACAAAATATGCAATCAGACAACCAAATAACACACAAGATCTCTTTAACAATCATGATATATCAACCGGAAAAAAAAAATATAGATAGCTTCCCAACATGAGTTGTAAATCTACCTTAATGTAAACTTAATTTCTCTCAGTATAGCTCAATCAAACATTTCTCTTGCACGCAATCATGAAATATTTTTAAGTTGATAAGTAGAACACAACCCCTCTTGGGCGTTTACATTGACCAAACACTTGATTAACCATTATTCTTTTCTTGTTTTACTATAACAATCAATATTTTTCATTATAACTACTATTCATTGATGATGTCAGATTGACATATTCGACTTATTTAAAAATTAAATTGACCAGTATTTATATGTATGTATGTATATATGTATATGTATGTATATATATATGCATGTATATATATATGTATGTATATATATATATATATATATATATATATATATATATATATATATATATATATATATATATATATATATATATATATATATATATATATATATATATATATATATATATGTATTGTAAGAGCCATATGATTGAAATTAGTAATTATTGATGTGACGGGAGCTCATGGTCTGGTGTGGGGGTGATGGGTGTGTCAGGAGGGGCGTGACTGTCATCATGGTATGAATGGGAGCCAAACTGACCCGCTGGTTTTTTGTATGTATGAGGAAGTGGGTGCGTCGGTGTAGGTCGTAATTTCTGTTGACCGTGCTATAATGTCGCTTATTGTTGGCAACAACGAATGGGTATATATATATATATATATATATATATATATATATATATATATATATATATATGTATGTGTATGTACAAGGGTTGGATAATGAAAATGAAACACCTCTCATTTTAGTGTGGGAGGTTTCATGGCTAAATTGGACCAGCCTGGTGGCCAATCTTCATTAATTGCACATTGAACCAATAAGAGCAGAGTGTGAAGGTCCAATTAGCAGGGTAAGAGCACAGTTTTGCTGAAAATATTGCAATGCACACAACATTATGGGTGACATACCAGAGTTCAAAAGAGGACAAATTGTTGGTGCACGTCTTGCTAGCGCATCTGTGACCTTTGGTCACTCGTGCCAATGCCAAACGTCGGTTTCAATTGTGCAAGGAGCGCAAATCCTGGGCTGTGGACAATTTGAAACATGTATTGTTCTCTGATGAGTCCACCTTTACTGTTTTCCCCACATCTGGGAGAGTTACGGTGTGGAGAAGCCCCAAAGAAGCGTACCACCCAGACTGTTGCATGCCCAGAGTGAAGCATGGGGGTGGATCAGTGATGGTTTGGGCTGCCATATCATGGCATTCCCTTGGCCCCATACTTGTGATAGATGGGCGCGTCACTACCAAGGCCTACCGAACCATTCTGGAGGACCATGTGCATCCAATGGTTCAAACATTGTATCCTGAAGGAGGTGCAGTGTATCAGGATGACAATGCACCAATACACACAGCAAGACTGATGAAAGATTAGTTTGATGAACATGAAAGTGAAGTTGAACATCTCCCATGGCCTGCACAGTCACCAGATCTAAATATTATTGAGTCACTTTGGGGTGTTTTGGAGGAGCGAGTAAGGAAACATTTTCCTCCACCAGCATCACGTTGTGACCTGGCCACTGTGAAGTTTAAAACTAGGAAAAATAATAATAATAATAATTTCCAGCAAGCCGGAACTGGTTGCTGGATGAGGCGGGACCTTGTGTTTCACACGGACCATAAAAGGCGACGCACATCCACTGCACTGGCAACTAAACAAGAAAACTGAAGTAAGTGACTGGCTGGCATCATTTAAAAGCAGTCTTTGTAAAAAGCCTGTGCAGAGACCTGGGAGACGATTACAACCAAGCAGAGTGGCAGCCAGTAAGGAAGATCACACATTCTGTGATGGATCAGTACCTGTTAAAGCTCCCAGACTGTAAGCAGTTAGCATTAGCTTAGCCACGGGGCTGATTGCTCAGCTGATGTAGTTTGTACTTCATTTGTTTGTTGTTTGCTTTATACGGTTTTTAAAATAGCATGTGCAATATCCTCCAAAATAATGCAGAGATGAATGAATTTATTGATGGGATACAAGTAAAGGAATTTACATTTCTTTAAGGTTTAATATCAGGTTGTTTTCCTGTAAAATATAAATTGACCGAAGTTCTTTACATGATTTTGTAATTTTGTTATTTGTTGGTTTTCTTTAAGGTTTTTTTACCTGCATCGAGACCAATTGTTTTGATCACCTGTCTTCAAGCATAATCAAAAATAAAGAGAAGAAGAAAAAGGGAATCTTGTTGGTCTTTGAGTAGAGCCCAGCTGTTTAAATCTGCGTGATCTCTTCCGATCCTTTCAAGTGGAGAAGCTGCACAAATTAAAGGCACAACTTGACAGTAAAAAACTGGCTGTGGATTGCTCACACCTTAAAACCCTGTGTCCCAAAGATGGCAGATCAAACTGCTGGGAAATCTATTGAGCAGTTAAAGGTAGAGAGAACCACAGCAAAGAGGTCATTCTCTCGTCTTGTCAACAGCATAAAGCGAAATCATATGGACATGTCAGAAGAGGAACTTAAGGACAGTTTCAACAAACTTGGCTTGGATGCTGAAAAAGTTATGACTGCAAATGATGATTTGGAGTCTGGCATCATTGCTCAACTAGAGGCAGAGAAGGGCTCAGAGCTGGGCAACGATGAGGCTGTAGTACCTGAACACCAACAAGCAGACCTTGAAAACACTGTAAGTGAGTGTGAAGGGAGATTAAAAGAAGTCAAAAGCTTAATCCAAAACACTCTGTGGAGCAGCTTTGGGGAAGCTGAAGTGTCAATGGCAATCCAGATAGCGGAGACTGAATGTGAGCGTGCTGCTGCTTTCCGACCAGATGTAGAAAAGGAAGCATATGTCTTTATCCTCAACCATCTTAAAGAGCTTGTAAACACTGCAAAAGAGGTTCATAGCCGGTGGAAAAGATGGATTCCTCAAGATGCTCAGAAGGTTATTCAGGACAAGCTGAGGGGGATTGACTGCTATGTTCCCAGGTTAGTTTCTAGGACCGCTGAGTTTATACAAACAAAGATAAAAATGGATGATCAAAGACAAGCCGAAATAGGGATTTGTTCTAATTATCCACTGCCAGCTATTAAATTTAAACCAACAGCTCTCCCAAGGTTTAGTGGAAATAAACGGGATTTCTTTAGATGGAAAAGTGATTGGGAGGCTCTCCAAAAACAAGGAGAACCAACTGGTTCGGCAGGGGTCAAGAAAGTCCAGCTACTTGATAGTCTTGAGGAAAAACTGATAAAAGATCTTCGCCTTACGTCCTACAACACCGCGGATGACATTTTCCGTGTTCTTGAGAACCGATATGGGAACCGGACTGTCATTGCCATTGAAATAGTGGAAGAGTTGCAAAGTGTCCCGGCTGTCAGGGGTAATCAGCCAAGAAGGATTGTAGAATTAATCCAGGTTGTGGAGAAAGCCCTAAAAGACCTGAGTGATCTAGGAGACACTGGCGCCATCAAGAACCCTCTCGTAACCAGGTCAATTGAGAGCAAGCTTCCGGAGACCCTCAAAAAGGAGTGGCTTGTGCATGCAGCAGACAAGAGAAATTCTGTGACACCAGAGAGCAGGTTTGACAACCTGTTGGCGTTTCTAAAAGAGCAAGAGAGCATTTATGAGCAGCTTGCTTATTTGAGGGAGGAGGAGCCAAGCAGGAGAGAAACTCCTGCTTGGGGCCAAGGAAAATTGTTCCTTTTTTCACCTCCGGAATATCGCCAAAATTAGAAACATTCTGTCCAGGAGTGATGCTGAAAAACTGGTCCATGCATTTGTTACTTCAAGGCTGGACTATTGTAATTCTTTACTATCAGGAATTCCACAAAATGCAGTTCAAAGCCTTCAGCTGATCCAAAATGCTGCAGCAAGAGTTCTGATGAAAATCAACAAGAGGGATCATATTTCTCCAATTTTAGCTTCCCTTCATTGGCTTCCTGTTAAATCAAGAATAGAATTTAAAATTCTTCTTCTAACGTATAAAGCCCTTCATAATCAAACTCCATCATATATCAGAGCTCTGATTACCCCGTATGTTCCTAACAGAGCACTTCGCTCTCAGACCGCAGGTCTGCTGGTGGTTCCTAGAGTCTCTAAAAGTAGAATGGGAGGCAGATCCTTTAGCTATCAGGCTCCTCTCCTGTGGAACCAACTCCCAGTTTTGGTCCGTGAGGCAGACACCCTGTCTACTTTTAAGACTAGGCTTAAAACTTTTCTTTTTGACAAAAATTATAACTAGTGACTCATGTTACTCTCAGCTACCTTTATAGTTTTACTGCTATAGGCTTAGGTTACTGGAGTATATCAGGATCTAATTTTCTCACTATATTGAGTTCTACTGTTCTTCAATTATGCATTATGTGTTGTCATTTCTGCTTTAACTTTCTGTTCTCTCTCTTTTCTCTTCATAGTAGGTACACCTGGTCTGGCGTTCTGTTAACTGTGACATCATCCAGAGAAGACGGCTCACCCGCTACTACCATCTAATGTAGAACAGATTACTAGATCAATGTGTGCTTCTGTGCTTTTTTGTTTCTCTTGTTGTGTCTCTGTTCTGTCTTCTGTAACCCCAGTCGGTCGAGGCAGATGACCGTTCATACTGAGCCCGGTTCTGCCGGAGGTTTTTTTTTTCCCGTTAATGGGTGGTTTTTCTTCCCACTGTCGCTTCATGCTTGCTCAGTATGAGGGATTGCAGCAAAGCCATGTACAATGCAGATGACTCTTCCTGTGGCTCTACGGTTCCCCAGGAGTGAATGCGACTTGTCGGGACTTTGATGCAATCAACTGGTTTCCTTATATAGGACATTTTTGACCAATCTGTATAATCTGACCCAATCTGTATAATATGATTGAACTTGACTTTGTAAAGTGCCTTGAGATGACATGTTTCATGATTTGGCGCTATATAAATAAAATTGAATTGAATTGAATTGAAACCAGAATGGAACCGAGGTATGCCAGAACCAAGACAGTTAAAGGAGGCAGTGAGTATACAGGCTGCATTGTCTGCGGCGACACAAAGCACAGAAAAAGGCTTTACTTTTGTAAGCAGTTCCGGGCGTTAACGATTTCTGAGAGAAATGCGGCTGTAAGAAAGCTGGGAGCATGCAGGAAATGTCTAGAGGTTCATGATGAGGACTCTTGTTGTAAACCTGGGTTTTTGTGCAGGAATCAGAGCTGCAGGGGTGGAAGCTATCCTGAGCATCATTACCATCTGTGTCCAAATGCTGAAGGAAAGACAATCAATGCTGCTCAGAGGAGGAGCAAAGTTGGTCCAGAGGAAAATAAGGGTGCCAGAACTGAAGATCAGGAGGATTTCCTTAAGAAACTGTCACCTGAACTGGCAAAGCAGTGTAGAGATGTGTTTTCAAACACTGCATCCAGAGCTTTAAACACTGTAAAAGACCAAATGAACCTCTTGTTTGATAGTGGGCTGCAAAAACTTCCAGTCCTAATGATGCTTCTTAAAGTTACAGCTAATGCTGGGCAAACAATTGGGACTTTGATTGATTTGGCATCAGACACAAATTACATAACCCATAAAGCTGCAAGTAGGCTGAACCTCAGAAGCGAGGAAATTACACTTGTCGTCCATGGGGTCGGAGGGATGAAGGTTCATGTTGAGACAAAGCGGTACCTACTGAAGATTAGAGTGAAAACTGCCAAAGGTACCTTGAAGTCCCACCAGTTGGTTTGTTACGGCCTCGACACAATTGCAGATGTTCACAAGCATGTGACGGCAAATCAGCTCCAGAAATTGTTCCCTGAAGTACCACTGGATGACCTCGTGAGACCTAGAGAAATAAGCCTTCTCATCAGCCATCGTGAAGGTCAGCTGGCTCCTCAAAGAATCAAAGTTGTGGGGGACCTTGTGTTGTGGGACGGGCCTCTTGGAAAAGTAGTTGGAGTAACTCATCCAGAACTTTTTGAGGAATTTACAATGCCAGCCCATATGAGCAAGACACATTTTGCAAGGTCCATGAGGGCTGCTGCAGTAAAATATGAGGAAATAATCCACAAGGTACCATGCCAACACCAGCCTCCATCAGGCAGCTGCACTTCCACCCATCCCCAGGCATCAAGGACAGCAGCTTCGAACAGAGACTTCCTAGACTGGTGGAGATGGGACAGCATCGGTGCTGCCTGCGACCCTAAATGTGGAGGGTGTCGCTGTGGGAACTGTCAACTAGGCGGCAAGGAAAGAGAGCTGGAGGTGGTAAGAGGGGGCCTCACCTATGTCACAGGAGACAGCCACACAGCAGAACCTCATTGGCATGCCAAGTATCCATGGTTGGAAGTTCCAACATCCTTACCAAACAACAGGAGGGCAGTTGAAGCCACATACCTCAGAACTGAGAGACAACTAGCCAGAGATCCTGAGTGGAAAGTGGCCTACACTGCACAAGTGCATGACATGCTAATGAGAGGAGCTGCAGTTAAGTTAAGTGAAGACTCCATGGTTAAGTGGAATGGGCCTGTATGGTATGTGAGTCACCTCATTGTTCCCAATCCACATTCAGTAACAACCCCCATTAGACTCGTATGGAATAGTAGTCAAAAGTTCAAAGGCTTGAGTATGAATGATCTGCTCATGAAAGGGCCAGATGTTCTCAACCAGATCCGTGCCGTCCTTCTTCGGTTCCGAGGAGGAATTCATGCTGCGTTGGGAGACATAAAGAAGATGTACAATTCAGTATGGCTGGATGAGAGAGAAGTACATCTGCACAGATTCCTTTGGCGTGACACAGAAAATGAGGAAATAGGGGATTACGCAATCACAAGAGTCAATATTGGGGACAAGCCAGCAGGGTGCATTGCGCAATTGGCTATGAGGGAGACTGCAAACTTACCACCCTTCACTCACCTCAAAGAGGAACAGCGAGTTCTCCAACAGGACAGCTACGTCGATGACATTCTTACCTCTCACAATGACCCTGACCGGCTGAAGGAAATAACAGCAAATGTGGAGGAGATCCTAAAGGCTGGAGGATTTGAACTCAAACCTTGGATTTTTTTCTGGGCAAAGTGGGAGGAAAGAGTACAGTAGTGAAAAGGGAAAAACAACAAACATGATCTTACCAAACCAAATGTGGGATGAAGATAACAAGGCACTGGGCTTGGGCTACATTGTAGAAGAGGACCAATTGTACATGATGGTTGGGATAAATTTTTCAAAAAGGAAAAAGAAAATGCGGCTTGGACAAGACCTCCTGCTGGAGCAGGTCAGAGCCTAAACTCCATCACCTTTGACAAGGTGAGACCTTCTTAGCCAGGTGTCGGGACTGTATGATCCAGTTGGCTTGGCAGCTCCTCTAAAGCAAAAGGGAGCTATCTTGGTGAGAAAGGCCTTCCAAGAGATGAAGAACACAAGTAGCCAAGTGAAAGATACCTGGGATATGGCACTGTCAGAAGGCCTAAGAGAGGATGCCATTAAGCTCTTCGAAGAGTATGTTCAGCTTGGCAAAGTAAAGTTCAACAGAGCACTGACTCCACTCGGCATCAGTCATAGTGGTCCTACTGCTATAACATTTTCAGATGGCAGTGAACAAGCTTATGGAGCAGTGCTATATCTGAGATGGGAGTCAGACTGAGGCCCAATCATCCGGCTGGTAGAGTCAAAGGCCAAGCTAACTCCTTTAGATCAAAAAGGCGATGCTGTCAAGGCAGAAATATGTGGAGCAGTGTTTGCATCACGGCTAAAGAAGTATTTCGAACAACACAGCCAAATTTCTGTAGAGCAGTGGTATCATTTCACTGATAGCCAGACGGTCCTTGGTGCAATTCAAAGGGAGAGTTATGGCTTTCAGACCTTTGTTGCCAATAGAGTTGGAGAGATACAAGGCAATACAAGGATCCATGACTGGTGGTGGATTTCTGGTCACCAGAACATTGCTGATGTAATCACCAGGGGAGCTAGTCCTAAAAATCTTGATATTGGTTCTGAATGGCAAGATGGACCTGCATTTTTAAGATCTCCTGTAGAAGAATGGCCAATTAAATCAGCCAAGAAACTTGCAGCTGTAGCAAGAGACAACATCAACAAGTTGCAGAAGAAAGCATTTGTTGCTGCAATGACAAGGGCCAGGGCAAAAGAGAAAAAACTGAATGGGGAACTAGCACAATGTCAAAACCAGGTTCCTACAGAGAAGCGGAGACCTCCTGCAATGCTACATAACCTTGTGAAGGTTATGTAGCATTCAGCAGTCTGACACGCCTGATCAAGGTAGTTGCCTGGATCTGGAGAGCAACGGGGAGGTTTATCAGTGGAAATCAAGCTGCAGGTGATCCAAAGTGGGAGGCTGTCCAGTTAGCAGGAGTTATCTCAGTAAGAGAACGAGAAGACGCTTTAAGAGATGTATTTCTTACCGCTCAAAAGGGTGTGATTTTTCCAAGCACTACCACAGACAGACTGGTGGTTTATCGTGACCAAGAGTCTGGGCTATTAGTCTGTGGAGGAAGAGTACAGATCTTCAGAGAAGATAAAAATGCTGTTCCCATCCTGCCTTATGATGCTTGGATGTCCACGTTGTTGGCCTGGGAAGCCCACAAAAATGGGCACGATGGAATTGATAGAACCTTGCTCAAGATGAGACAGAAAGCCTGGGTCGTAGGGGCAAGAAGGCTAGTCCAGAAGGTTGTCAACAGCTGCATAGTTTGTCGGAAAGAAAGAGCAAAGAAATGTCAACAAGTCATGGGAGATTTGCCACCTGAAAGAACTGAGCCTGCTGCTCCTTTTGGGTTCACTTCAGTTGACCTTTTCGGACCTTATCGTGTGAGAGACGACATCAAAAAGAGAGTGACACAAAAGTTTTGGGGAGTCGTCTTTTGCTGTATGGCTAGCAGAGCTATCCACACTGAATTGGCAAGTTTGTTATCAACTGAGTTTCCTCCTGGCATATCAGAGATTCACTGCAATCAGGGGGCACCCACGGAAGATCTGGTCTGATCGAGGCACAAATTTTATTGGTGCAAAACCAGTTTTAGAAGAACTGTACAGGTACCTGGACAACCAAGATAAAGTACATCTGGAGGAGGCTGCAACAAGAAATGGAACAGAGTGGGTGTGGAATGTCCTTCCTGCTGACTTGCCACACAGGAATGGAGCCGCTGAAGCAGCTGTCGGCATCGTGAAGAGAGCATTCCAAAGTCTTGGCCCAGAATCTGGACTCAGTTATAGTGAGTTTCACACAACCCTATACAGTGCAGCCAATCTTGCAAATGAACGACCAATAGATGCTAGAGTGCAGAGTCGGGAGGACAGTATTGAGTACATTACACCCAACAGTCTCTTACTTGGCAGAGCATCTCAGTGTGGGGATGTTAAAACCTTTGATTTTTCTAGTTACTCATTCAAGCGGCTCGGAGCAATGCAATCTGCGGTGACCAAGTTCTGGAGGAGCTGGAGACAACTCGCTGGGCCGAACCTGTTTGTAAGGAACAAGTGGCATACTACACAAAGAAATGTAGCTGTTGGAGATATTGTCTGGTTAAGTGACCAGAATGCACTGAGGAGTCAGTTCACACTTGGCAGAGTCGTCAGCACCAATCCTGATACTAAAGGTATTGTAAGAGATGTCTACATCAAGATTGTCCCCAGCTACTGCGTTCCCGTGGTACGGGCCACCAAGCAGAAGTCTGTCTCTCAAGTGACTGGAGGAAAAGACAAAGGCACCATCCTTCATAGGGATGTGAGACGGCTCGTCGTCCTATTACCTGTGGAGGAACAGCTCAAGAATCAGATTGGAGAGAAGCAAGAATCTACCTAGTGAGATGAACTGAGCGATCTTCCCTGCGCTTCTTGGAAAGATCGAGTGGGAGGTGTGAAGTTTAAAACTAGGAAAATAAATAAATAATCATTTTCAGCAAGCCGGAACTGGTTGCTGGATGAGGCAGGACCTTGTGTTTCACACGGACCATAAAAGGCGACGCACATCCACTGCACTGGAAACTAAACAAGAAAACTGAAGTAAGTGACTGGCTGGCATCATTTAAAAGCAGTCTTTGTAAAAAGCCTGTGCAGAGACCTGGGAGACGATTACAACCAAGCAGAGTGGCAGCCGGTAAGGAAGATCACACATTCTGTGATGGATCAGTACCTGTTAAAGCTCCCAGACTGTAAGCAGTTAGCATTAGCTTAGCCACGGGGCTGATTGCTCAGCTGATGTAGTTTGTACTTCATTTTTTTGTTGTTTGCTTTATACGGTTTTTAAAATAGCATGTGCAATATCCTCTAAAATAATGCAGAGATGAATAAATTTATTGATGGGATACAAGTAAAGGAATTTACATTTTTTTAAGGTTTAATATCAGGTTGTTTTCCTGTAAAATATAAATTGACTGAAGTTCTTTACATGATTTTGTAATTTTGTTATTTGTTGGTTTTCTTTAAGGTTTTTTACCTGCATCGAGACCAATTGTTTTGATCACCTGTCTTCAAGCATAATCAAAAATAAAGAGAAGAAGAAAAAGGGAATCTTGTCGGTCTTTGAGTAGAACCCAGCTGTTTAAATATGCGTGATCTCTTCCGATCCTTTCAAGTGAGGAAGCTGCACAAATTAAAGGCACAACTTGACAGCCACTATCCTGCAAGAATCCTCTGACCACTGTGCAGGACTTGTATATGTCATTCCCAAGACGAATTGACGCTATATTGGCCGCAAAAGGAGGCCCTACACCATACTAATAAATTATTGTGGTCTAAAACCAGGTGTTTCAGTTTCATTGTCCAACCCTTGTATGTATGTATGTATGTAATTAAAAAAAAATTAAAGTGTGCCCCCTTAAAAAATGGAATGCCCCCCCTGTGATTTGTTTTTGCAGCCGGGTCTGCCTGCACCGTCGTCGAAGCCGAGGGCCCTGCTCTGTTGCCTACCACCGCCGGAGGCTGTAGCTGGACCGTTGGGTGCGATTACTTTCATCTATGTTATCTCTGCTCTTTTTCTCAATAAAGTGCTGATCCCACGGCAATGCCCCGGAGTCCTCATGAGACCAGGAGCCCCTCCTTGTCCATGTCTCGTCCATGTCAGGTGCCTTGCCTTTCTTTATTATTTTCTGCATAACTTTCAGGTTAAAAAGGGTGATTTTGCTGTTGTTTTTCCCGCAGAAAACACTGCATAGTGACCGAAAAAGTTCGAGGGCATCAGTCAGTGACGTTGTGTTTTGCAACCTGGCAAATGCAAAGGTTGCAAAAGCTTTTAAACCTTTATCTTCTGTTTTTCTTCCAATGGATTGAGCAGCTGCTTTCAACACGTGCAGAGCACATATGCAACACAGTGAACTTTATGTTTTTCAATGCCATTTGTCCTGAACAAATTGCAAAAGCCCTGTCCAGGTAACTGAAAATACTTTCCTTGTTGAAGGCCAGAAGAACACTTTGTACCAGTGCCCAGCTGTAGTCAGGTACCACCTGATGAACTTTGAACTTTGTACTGTGAATGGTACTGTAAAAATTGCATCAGCCAGAATGTGATGGGTGGTATCGAGTGCTTATTGGTGAGCATCTCACAGACTGGAAGGGGAGGTGCACCATGACCACCTCCAGGAAGAGTGAGGGAGTAGTAAAGAAATCTCTTGATCTGGCTTGGAACTTTGGATGCAACATTACCAGTAGCATCTAAGTACAGGGTCAATGTTTTTTTTTTTCTCAGATGTTGTACAAGAATGTTGATTCCAGTTTCTGTGTACATATGTACACCAAATGGATCAATCTGCAGGTGCTGAATGTATCCAGGAACTCTGAAATTGAGTGCCACATTCCTTGATGATTTTTTGTGTGCGATACATCTCCATGAACACATCATCATGAAGTTATTAATGTTTGCTGAATTCTGACTTAATCACTTTAAGAATGTTTTTATTCAGACTTTGTGTTATATTCCCAGAAATAAGTTCAGCAACAGGGGTTTTTCTTAGTTTGCTATAGAAAAGCTGGCTTACTCCCTTGTGTAGTGCACTGGCGATCCTCCCTCTTCTGGTATATGTTGCTGGCCTAAATTGCCTCTCACTTTTCTTGTGTTTTATTTCTCCCTTTTGTTGCACAGATATTTTGATTACAGCATTCCCTAATGGCTTTCTTTTCATGCGAAAGAAATATTTTGCACTACAGGAAGGAAAAGTACAACTGGCACTTACATTTAAATATGGGCTTTTGATTTTTCGGATGTGTGATGGTTTAATGTGCTGACTCTTGAAAGCAAGAGTACAACAGGGATTTTTTTTCCGGAAGCTGTTGTATAAAACATTGGTCAAAGGTCTTCTCAGTTTCATTGAACCTTTCAGCAGAAGAATTCTTTTCCATTTGTCCTGTTTAATTGTAATAGTGAACTTCTTTGATACCGCTGGGAGCTTTTTCCACTGGCCAATGTGTTTTTGAACCAGAGGTTCAGATTTTTCAGACATTTTCTCTACTTTTTCTTCCTTTTCAGTGTTTTGCAGGTCCTCATCTGTGAGGTCATTGTCTACTGTCAAATTTCTCTGGTCCGTGTTCGGTAGTTTGTCTCCTTCAGTGTTTTGCAGGTCCTCATCTGTGACATCATCGTCTGCTTTCAAATTTCTCTGGTCTGTGTTCTGTAGTCTGTCTCCTTCAATGTTTTGAAGGTCCTCATCTGTGACATTGCTGTCTGTCCTCTCTTGTTGATATTTTTTAGTGTCTTGAAAATATCCAACCACAGTTGTATTTATTAATTCATCTTTGTCTTCCTGTTCTTTTGATCTTTTGTGTTGTGACTCCTTTGCGATTTTTGGTCCATACAACCCAGAGCCAATGACGATTTTTTAGATCATCTTTACCAAATAGGGCTGAAGAAATTTCTGACCAGATTTCTGAGGAATAATCTGTGTTTTGGGTTACACTATCATTGTTTTGACCAGGGCTGCTATTCCACCAGCCTGTGCCAATAAATCTTTCCTAATAGCAGTCTTTCCTGTTTTTTACTCTCCCCGTTTTCTTAAAAGCTTGTAACCTAAGGAAAGGAAAATGCAAAGCTGAGGCCCTACAATAATGTTTTATTATTTAAAAGATTATAAACTACTTAAAACTACATTACTAAAAATATTATCAAAGTTTTACCTAATACAAGTGAAATGAAAAAGAGCTTGTTGTTGAAGTCTAAATCTAAAATGTCTAATATGGTAAACAATTACCTATGTAGCTAAAGAGAGCTTAAATTAGTATTGCATTAAATCAAGTCACAAGCTTTAGCTCACATTAAAACTGAATTTAATTTGGCATATAAACATTGCTCATTCATTAACACTATCAAAATGACAAGGAAAAGAAAAATGGTTTGACTTACCATTGGAATTCTGTTTATATTTCAACGTAATATGCAATGGCAGTGAAAATCTCCTCATAAACTCTTTTTCACACTGAGCTCTAAACGATTATTCCCTTACTGACCTTAATTGATGGCTTATCATGATTGGCTGATACTTTACACCAAGCATCTGATTGGTCTGATTGTGTCTGGAGGTGTGGTTGCAGGGCAGTGGCCATGAGGCGGTCATGAGGTAAAAACTCAATACCAGCACATTTAACCAAATAGGTTAAAGAACTAACCAAAGCTCAAACATCTTTGAAATAAAGTAAAAATCAATGGCAACACATGAAAATGT
The DNA here is from genome assembly GCF_011125445.2 of Fundulus heteroclitus. Classification (NCBI taxonomy): domain Eukaryota; kingdom Metazoa; phylum Chordata; class Actinopteri; order Cyprinodontiformes; family Fundulidae; genus Fundulus; species Fundulus heteroclitus. The sequence goes on from NC_046375.1 coordinate 31,809,190, forward strand.
GTTGCCATTGATTTTAGACTCCCTGTTGACTTTTAATTAATGATATCCCTGTAAAGAAAAAAATAATTGGTAAAAATGGTTTTCAGGACAAATTTTGGCTTAGAGACCCCTGCAGTTAAAACTGAGTACTGCTAATAAAAACAATGAAGAACGTTTTTATTTTATTGTGTTAAGGTAAAAAAATCCCTCACAAGCCAAGTCTTGCTGTGTAAAAAAACCTAATATGGAGTACATATAAGGGTTTTTGTCAACCCTACAAATTCTAACAACTACTTTGTGGAAGATGATAGTACCAATAAAAGCACTTAATGTTACGTAGAGAATATTAGAAATATCTGTGGCCCATCTTCCCAAAGTAGTTGGAGTATGAACTAGATGAGCTTAGCTATGTGTGCTACAAGTTTGGTGGCACTACAATTATCTATAGTGTAGTTATTGGCTATTGTATGCTTATAATATCAATGAAAAAATATAAAAAATAAAGTTAAGCACATTTTCCCAAAGTAAGACTTGTAGTTTCAACTATATGAGGTTATCTATGTGTATGATAAGTTTGGTGGCACTACAATGATCTATAGCGTGCTTATTGGTGATTATGTGTTTGTAATAACAATGAAAAAATCTAGAAAAAAATAGAATTATGCACATTTTCCTAAAGTAAGAGTTGTAGTATGATCCAGATGAGGTTATCTATGTGTTCTACAAGTTTGGTGGCGCTACAATGATCTATAGGGTACTTATTGGTGATTATATGCGTATAATAACAATGAAAAAATATCAAAAAATAAAGTTAAGCACATTTTCCCAAAGTAAGACTTGTAGTTTGAACTATATGAGGTTATCTATGTGTATGATGAGTTTGGTGGCACTACAATGATCTATAGCGTACTTATTGGTGATTATATGTTTGTAATAACAATGAAAAAATCTCAAAAAATAGAATTATGCACATTTTCCTAAAGTAAGAGAATGACACATGTTTATCCCTATGCTGTAGAATCAGTGTGAAACCTGTGGACGATGGTTCCACACTGAATGCATTGAAATGACACCAGCTGAGATGCCAAACAAAGACACCCCTTGGTAATGTGAGTTATGCACCATCTAGAGGGTCTTAGGGCTCAATTCAATTTCAATTCAATTTCATTTATATAGCGCCAATCCCTGAAACATGTCGTCTCGAGGCACTTTACAAAGTCAAATCAATCTTTTACAGTTTTACAAATCAATATTTTACAGTTTGGTCAAAAAATTCCTATATAAGGGAACCAGTTGATTGCTTCAAAGTCCCAGCAAGCAGCATTCACTCCTGGAGAAGCGTAGAGCTACAGGGGGAGTCGTCTGCATTGTCCATGGCTTTGCAGCAATCCCTCATACTGAGCAATACTGAGCAAGCATAAAGCGACAGTGGAAAGAAAAACCACCTATTAGCGGGAAGGAAAAACCTCCAGCAGAACCGGGCTCAGTACGAACGGTTATCTGCCTCGACCGACTGGGGGTTACAGAAGACAGAGCAGAGACACAACAAGACAGACAAAAAAGTACAGAAGCACACATTGATCCAGTAATCTGTTCTACATTAGATGGTAATAGCCGGTGATCTGTCTTCTCTGGATGATGTCACATTTAACAGAACGTCAGACCAGGTGTACCTACTATGAAGAAAAAAGAGAACAAAAAGTTAAAAGCTGAAATGACAACAGTCATTTCAATGTAATGCAATTCAAATCTGGAGAACAGTAGACTGGAGAACAGTAGAAATCAGTAGAGTGAGAAAAATAGGCCCTGATGTCCTCCAGTAGCCTAAGCCTATAGCAGCATAACTATAGAGGTAGCTAAGGGTAACATGAGCCACTCTAACTATAAGCTTTGTCAAAAAGGAAAGTTTTAAGATTAGTCTTAAAAGTAGACAGGGTGTCTGCCTCACGGACCAAAACTGGGAGTTGGTTTCACTGGAGAGGAGCCTGATAGCTAAAGGATCTGCCTCCCATTCCACTTTTAGAGACTCTAGGATCCACCAGTAGACCTGCAGTCTGAGAGCGAAGTGCTCTGTTTGGAACATACAGGGTAATCAGAGCTCTGATATATGATGGAGCTTGATTATTAAGGAAATTATACGTTAGAAGAAGAATTTTAAATTCTATTCTTGATTTAACAGGAAGCCAGTGAAGGGAAGCTAAAATTGGAGAAATATGATCCCGCTTGTTAATTTTCATCAGAACTCTTGCTGCAGCATTTTGGATCAGCTGAAGGCTTTGAACTGCATTTTGTGGACTTCCTGTTAGTAAAGAATTACAATAGTCCAGCCTTGACGTAACAAATGCATGGACCAGTTTTTCAGCATCACTCCTGGACAGAATGTTTCTAATGTTGGCGATATGTCTGAGGTGAAAAAAGGAAACTCTGGAAACCTGTTTAATATGGGATTTAAATGACATGTCTTGGTCAAAAATAACACCAAGATTTTTTACTTTATTACCAGAGGCCAAGTTAATGCCACCCAGTTTAACTGATTGGTTAAGAAGTTTCTTTTTTGAGGACTCTGGCCCAAAGATTACAACTTCGGTCTCGTCAGAATTTAGATGCAGGAAATTTAAAGTCATCCAGCTTTTGATGTCATCAAGACATGACTGCAGTCGAAGTAATTGATTGGATTCATCAGGATTTATGCATAAATATAGCTGAGTGTCATCAGCATAACAGTGGAAATTAATCTCATGCTGTCTGATAATTTTGCCGATCGGAAGCATATATATAGTAAAGAGAATTGGTCCAAGGACTGAACCCTGTGGTACTCCACAGGTGACCCTAGAGTTTGAGGAAGATTTATTATTAACATGAACAAACTGGAATCTGTTCGATAAATAAGATTTAAACCAGCCTAATGCTTTCCCCTTAATCCCTACAGTATGTTCAAGTCTTTGTAGGAGAATATTGTGATCAACTGTATCAAATGCAGCACTGAGATCCAACAGGACAAGTACAGACACAAGTCCATTATCTGAGGCCATGAGAATGTCATTAGTGACCTTCACCAGAGCTGTTTCAGTGCTATGATGAGCTCTGAAGCCTGACTGAAACTCCTCAAGTAGGTCATTGCTTTGAAATGTTCACAAAGTTGATTAGCAAATACTTTCTCAAGAATTTTAGATAAGAAAAGAAGATTAGATATAGGTCTGTAGTTTACTAAGTCATCTTGATCAAGAGAAGGTTTCTTAAGTAAAGGTTTAATAACAGCTACTTTAAAAACCTGTGGTACATATCCATTTACTAAGGATAGATTAATCATGTCTAAAATAGTGCCACTGATCAAAGGGAATATGTCCTTAAACAACTTGGTTGGGATTGGGTCTAACATACAGGTAGAAGGTTTAGATGAAGTTAAAATTTTAGATAGCTCAGAAAGCTCTACTGCTTCTAAACAGTTCAAACACTGCGCATGTTCTAAAGATTCCTCCAATGCTGCCTCACTTACTGAAGATGAGGTAATCATGTTTGGGAGGATGCCAATTATTTTATTTTTAATGGCATCAATTTTATTTATGAAGAATCCCATAAAATTGTTACTACTAAGAGCTAAGAGAATGGATGGATCAACAGAGCTGTGGCTCTGGGTAAGTTTGGCAACTGTACTAAAGAGAAATCTAGGATTATTTTTATTCTCTTCAATTAATGATGAAAAATATGCTGCTCTAACTCTGCGAAGGGTCTTGTTATACAACAATAGACTGTCCCTCCAGATTAAGTAGGATTCCTCTTGGTGTGTAGAGCGCCATTTTCTCTCCAATTTCCTAACATTGTGCTTCAAGGAACACAGCTCTGAATTAAACCAGGGAGCCAGCTTCCTATGAATAATCACCTTCTTTTTCAAGGGAGCTACATTGTCTAATGCAGAACGCAATGAGGAAGTCACATTGTTAGCAAAGGTATCGATTTGTGAAAGGGAAGAAACAGCATTGCTGCCATCTACAGGGCATTTCTGCAATACTGAGGATATTAAAAAGGGGACAGACTCTTTAAGTTTTGATACCGCATTATCCGATGTATCACAGACAGGAGGTCACTAAAATAATTTAAAAAGTTTGATGTGGACTTAGGAGGCCTGTAAACATTCAGGAACATAGTTTGTACTGGGCTCTTTACCTGGAGAGCCAAATGTTCAAAAGAGTGGAATTTTCCCAAAAACACCTTTTTACACTTTAGTGAATCATTAAACAATGTTGCCACTCCTCCACCTTTCCTTTGCTGTCTGCTCTCACAAAGCAAATTGTAGTTTGGAGGAGTCGACTCCAACAGAAAATGTGCTTCATTAAATTCATGTAACCATGTTTCTGTTAAAAACATAACATCAAGATTATTGTCAATAATGAAGTCATTAATTAAAAGGGATTTTCCTGACAGAGATCTAATGTTTAATAAACCCAGTTTATATGACTTAGTGGTTGATATTGTTTCTGTGGCAGGCTGCATCTGACTAGCCTCGTGAGACCATCCTGATCTCGCGAGCTTTCAAGGTTTCACTCGCAGATCAGTCTGGCTACTCTCCGTTAAAGAAAATTTGGAGCCGTTCACCAAACGAACGTCCAATCAGCGTTGGCTTTGAGGCGGGTTGAGGTGTGACGCAACGAGAAGCGCGACAGTTCAGTCTAAAGAACATGGCGGCTTCAGCCAATGAAACTAGCGTTAGCGTAGCTATCGAGCAAGTTTTATCGGAATTACAGAGTATTTCTTTGCTGAGCTAACAAGCCTTTACCTGCAGCAGCAAGAGTAGCTTGGCTTGTGGTTGTGTTTTCGTCGTCGCTCGTAACAGAGCGACGACGAAGCATGTTGACGAGTACGTCATATGCTTCGTTGATCTGATTAGTTTATTTGGCCCGTCTATCACCAACATAGGCCAATCAGCTAACCAGTATTTTCGCCCCTTCCCAAAATTACTTCAACGGAAGGTTTTCAGATGGATATGCGGAGCAAATCTATCTGGCGGCGTCAGGTTAGCATCTGACAGCTTATGACGTTTAAATACGACTTTTTATTCCTGTTTGTTATCCTTTGGTTTTTCCTATTTCTGACACGTATCGTCACATATATTCCATAATCTCCGACAAAAGGCCCAAGCTGATGCTAGAAACTGTCATGTTTGATAAATGTGCTGCTAGGGCCCGGTGTGTATCACAGAGAAGTGATCTGAAGGTCCTGAGCACAGGCATATTCCGTGATACCTAGAGGAGGAGGATCTGGGGCTCTGCGGCCTTTGTAAGATGCTGGTTTAGTCACAGCGCTGGGGTTGTCAGAATGGCCTTTTTGGAGAGGACGTCAACTGTAGGCCAGTCTTAAAAACTTTGTTCATGTTATGAGAAAATTCTAGAAAACGAACATCTGGGCTTTTGTGAGAAGAAGGGGAGGTGGGTACAGTCTGGACCGGTGTTTGTGGGGATGGAGGTTTTTGGTCCTCCATTTGTCCTCCTGTTGAGGTCTGGGATGAATCCTCCTGTAATTCTGACGTAGCCTCTTTCTGTGTCATCTTTCTGTCTGTCTTTATCTTGGCTTGTTCGGGCTGTACTGGGCTTATCATTTGTTTTGGCATTGGTTGAGCTTTGTTTTGGGACAAAGCTGATGGTGCATGGTTTACAGAATAGAAGATGTTTGAAATCAGCTGTTTTGCACCTGACCTATTTAGAGAGAAACCATCTCTGTTGAACAGATGTCTCCTATCCCAAAAGATGTTAAAGTTGTCTATGAAGGTTACAGTTGTCATTTGTTTAGCATCAGAACTCTGGAAAAAATCTCATCTCCACAATCAACGGGTACATGAGGGCCGCTGAGAAACACCTTGACATTAAGGCCATCAACTAGATAGGTTTCTGAACAGTAGACCTTAGCTCTAAATAACAATTCTTCTCTTTTCACAGACATCCACACTCTCTAATGAGGAGCAGCTGTGCAGAGCCTGAAACAAAAGGCTACATGCTAATTATTAAAATATCCAATAAATATTCAATAAATAGTTAAAACTTCCTGTGTGCAGATGTTTATTGCTGTGCAAAGTCATGCTCAAAGTGCTGTGCTAAATAAAGTGCTAGTTAAAGTGCAAGTTTAAAGTGCAAAACTTCATAAAACAGTCAGTTTGAAGTAAGACTTGAATGAAGACATCTTCATTACAGATGGGAAACATTTTGACCAATCGGTCTTTATGATTTGATTGAAATTGACTTTGTAAAGTGCCTTGATTACATGTTGTGAATTAGCTCTACAAAAAATACATTTGATTGAATTGAATTTAACAAATGTCCAGCAAATTGTCAAAAATAATGAACAGGACATGTAAACAGAAACATGACACCCATATATACAGTTAATTTGCAAAACAAAGTTGATTTTGTTTAAAGTCTAAATCAATCCCTTTAAGGACTGCTTTAGACTTCACTTGTCTAGGGACACCTGCCATTATTGGTATGAACATACATATTGTTATATCTTTGAAACCCAGTAATTTATTAACACAGTAAATAAAAAAACATTATGATTCAATTGCTGGTTTGACCAATACTAAGAATTAATTAAGAGGTTTTCAGACTAATTATTTAGGATTGCATCCAATACTAATGACATTTACAGTAAACCCTGAAATTAACTTTACAGGCAATAATGCAATAAAGAGTATTTTCCAAAAATATGGAGTTTAGGAAATAAGTTCATTCTTTTTTTTACCTGTTAACTTATAACAGATTTGGGTGTAAAACCTTGCATAAAACATCTCCCCAAAAGATGTTTTGTAACAATGCTCTGTTAATCTTCATTTAAAACCTTGAGAGGTTTGAATTGCTGTTTTTTTTTTTTTTTTTTAGAAAAATACAGGTACTTAAAACATCTGTGGAAGTCCTTGGCAGTTTCTTTTCAAGCTATCTTCTTTTTGATTTGTAGAGTACACATGCTTTAGAAGTCACCTCTACATTTTGTGAGAAAATGTTGAAATGAAAGCTCACAGATTAAATAATGGCTGGCAGTGCTCACTAGAAATTGTTTTTAATTAGAGAGATGAAAGTGAACTTGGCAGGAGGACAAGCGGATACATTGGGGACACGGACAATACTGTAGACAGTTAAAATGATGGTGTAGCCACAATGAATCACTCGGGGGAAATCCTTAAATGAGCCCACGCTGAAGTAATTTGATTCTAATAGCTACACAAGATGTAGATCTTGGACTGATGAAATCCACCGAGACCTGGAGTTTTATTAAGTCTCACAGCAGAAATTATAAATGTAATAATGAACTACCATTTTCATCTCTTTGCATTTGCACTTTTTATATTTTCATCAAGAAGACTTATTCATCATGACTAAGTAAAATGGTGTCAGGATTACTACAGAATTTTCAGGTGCTCCTCCTAGTCATGGTGTTTTAAACATTCAAAAGAATTTCACTGTGCAAAAGGTTTGCCAAAGCATGGTCACACAGACAATCAAAAGTACATAAATAACATGACAGTGAGTCCTTTAGAAAGCGGAAATTATTCTTACATTACACACAACGAATGTATTGGCACAAAACATACCATTGGTTATTAAATTTCATCATATTGAATGATCTTAAAACACTATGTTCCTTGACATTGTTTTTATAACTGAGTCATATGAGCCAGAAACAGGAATTGAAAAATGTTTATTGTCTTACCCCCAGTTGCACTTCTCATGCTTAGCCTAGAAAATATTTGGTGTTATCTGACCAACACAAACAGTTTATTAATGTTCCTGAATGAATCTGATGATTAATCCCCTCAGTTGTTTCCCATTCAATGTTTTGTGGACATATTTTACCAGATTAGAAAAACACAAGATTAAAATTGTAACATTTATCTCCTCAGACATTTATTATGGAACACCAAAATGCTCAAAATGAAATAAGTCATGATTAAAGGTATACTATGCAACCGGGGTTGATTTTGCAGCGAGGCTCCCCTAAGAGGACGAAAGTAAAAGTGCACTATCGTAAAGATGCTCAGCTGTTCTGGTTTCTCCGTCAAGCCAAGCGCAGTTGTTTTGAGCTTAGCAGACAGGCGAACGCAACGAAAAGTGGAAAAAACGGCAGTACAAACAATGACTAACACAGTGAAAGTATGAACATCAAGTTTCCCGCAGTGCTATCTTGGCGAGGCGGCGGCCAAGATAGCGCATAGCATATCCAGTTTTATTATTATTATTATTTATTTTTTTTATGTTGGCGAGACGCTACCGCCGCGGCCGCCGCCTCGCCAAGCCGCGGCCGCGGTAGCGTCTAGCCAACATAAAAAAAAATAATAATAAAATAATAATAATAATAAAACTCGATATGCTTGCATGTTTATTTGACGTTAACACGCGGTTCTTTGTTGTTGCTTTCGCGCGTGCATATAGTGAATGGCAGGGCAAAAACACATGGAGTTCTCGCCGTAAAGCAAGACCGACTCTCGCGGTCTTGCATGAGACTTCTGAGCCTGTGTGTGCGGGCCGAGGGCTCTTGCAATTGCAAGTGCGGTATTTCCCCTACAGACCACCAGGGCGGCCGAGAAAACCTTTGTTCGACCTGAAATGACTCATTTAATCATCCAAAACGGTATGGAACACATTAATTAACTGAAAAATGTTGCATAGTATGCCTTTAAATAATTATTTACTTTTGTGAAATGTACAATGTGACAATGACATTGGGAAACAACTGAATGTATATACAATGATGACATCATTTTTATTAAATATTTTTTATTCTTTAAAAATGTGCATGACAATAAAAGGATTTCCCATATTTTTTCACAATAAATTAATAATTATTGAGGCATTATTAAGTACCTAATTCCAGCTGTTTTTTTATATATATGGTAGCTCTGGGAACCCAATATTCTAGCCCGATGCACAGTTAGTGTTTTAAAATGTTTATTTTAAAATAGGAGAAGGTGGCAGAAAGACAGGCAGGCAAGACTGGCTTGAGACGGCAGGACAAGGTTGACCAGGTGAAGATGACAGGAATAAGCCGATGACCAGGTAATGTTGGCAGGGATGGCAGCTGACCAGATGATGCAGGGAGAGACAGATTTAACCAGACCATGCAGGCAGAGACAGACTTCACCAGATGATGTTGATCATCTGGTCATCTTCCTTCCTGGAAGGAAGATGACCAGATGCAGCTCATAAGTAGGGGTGTTATGAGACAAGTCGGGGCTTTGAGGCGTGTCGAGTAATGGAGGGTGTGTTTCCGCAAAGTGCATTTCGGAGCTTGCTTCATTTAAGGCAGGAGCTGAAAATGATGACGCTCAAAGCCTCGCTAACTAGCGAGGTTCAGATTATTTGTGGGTTTTAACAGGCATTTAAGTGCCTCAGTATTCAGTGAAAATGTGGGTGCTTGTTAGAGAGTTGCCAGCAGTTCAGGTTTTCAATAGAGGTTTGATAGTGTGGATAAACATGTTTGGATTTGGATTTTGATAGTTTGGAGATATTTTTAAGATTTAAGGTGAGAGAAGGAAAGATAATTTGGAGAGTGAGGAGAAGATATAGGAGCTAGAAGGAGGAGGTCTTCTATGTGGGAAGATTTTGACTTAAGATTGATTAGATTAGCTTATCAACAACTATATTTTTCACTGTTTCTTAATTTAGTTATATAGGGGAGGTGCATTAGCTGGACTACAAACTGACATCCCTTTTAACATCAGAGGAGTTCAACATTGTTGGAAGGTGCCTTTCTTTGTCTCCATTTTATGACAATACAGTTCCCTTCATGAAAATATTGGAGCAAAGCCTGCAGAAGGAGATGGCAACATCAGCAGCTGCATTAGAAGTGTGAGACCACCTCATCAGGCAACTACGGGAAAAGCTTCAGATGTTGAAAATCATAAGCATCCTATCCACAGGTACCCTTCTCGATCCTAGAGTCAATGTCATATGTTTTTTTAGACAGACTAAACCCACCTAAGCAATTAAGAGACTGCCACAATTGTCACAATTATGCAGTCTAGACAGAGCTTAGATTAGGTCTCCCAAGATTCCACCTCTCATAATATCTCTGGAGATAATCTGTTAGTTTTCCTTTTGAGACCAATTATATCTATCAGAGCTCTTGCTAACATGATCTGCTGTTTTCTCTTAGGTAGCAAACGGTGGCATCATTTGGATTACACACAGAACACATTCAAAAATATTTTGTTATCAACATGATAATCATAAGAGTAATTAATAGTTATTACTTTATTGATAATTTCCAGGGCCCTAAAGGATAGAGAATTGAAGGCAACTGGAATAAAGCATTGGTGAAGAAAAGTGAAAAGTTGTGAATAAAGTTGGATATATTACGCTTCCTGTAATTTAAAAAAAGGTTTTAGTCGATAAGTTAGCTATGTTAACCCAAAGTATCAGCTCAGTGTGTTGACATATCACTTGATTTTAAAAAACCCCGTCTCACCTCATCGGTGTCCAGCTGACCCCGGGGGCCGAAGCTCTCTATGCCGAGAGAGAACATCTCTCTGCCTGCAGATTGCTTTCAGACTCCCACTGCTTCTAGCTGACTGGCCGACGGTTGCGGCTCGCTATGCTGAGAGACAAGCCTTTCTCCTGGCACATTGCTTTCCAACTCCTGCTTGCTTCCTGCAATGAGAAATAATTCAGATCTCAAACACCCCTCTTTGGTTAGTTCATTATTATTATTTTCTACAAAAATAAATCAAATTTTGCTCAGAGAGTTATAGGTTGGTGTTTAAATAGGAAAAAATATTACTAATAAAATAAATAAATATTTGTTGTCAATTAATTTTGTTTAGTGGCATTTTTCTATATCAACATAAAAACATGTAATGGATAGTAAACTATTATCTGAAGTGAAAATTTAAATTGTGTGGATTGCTTATAGATTTTGTTTGTTTTGATTACCACTGTATGGGTTTCTTATAAATATTTGTTGGTTTAATGGTCTTTGTAGTTTTTGATTAGGTTTTTTTGTATAAAAAGCTGGCAGTAATTAGTCTAACAAGGAATGGCTGGAAAAACAACTGTCAGCAGGATTTAGATGTTTGTTTGCTATTAAGAAACAAAGATCTTGTATGCTCTATTCTTGTATTTTAATGTTTGTATACATGTTTTTCTTAGTTTTCAAGGTACTCAAAGTGCTTAGGGTGCTCAAGGTGATCTAAAAATGGAGATGAAAATAAAACCCCCTGAAAATCACCCGTCGAGGCTGCGCTGAACTTTGTCCAAGAGCTAGGGGGCTGCTACAGTGAAAACTCATCACTTCTGTGTGTCGGCTGCCATAGACGGAGAGACGGTTGGATCAGACATGGGCTAAGGCTCGACGCTACGTCGGAGTCAACGCCAACATGAGAAGCTGTCTCCGCAATGGTTGGTGACCAAGAGATTGAAGTGGTTCAAACATTTCTAACATCAGCAAATGACTCTGTGGATGTTTTCGAGTGTTTCACTAGATTTTCATCTTGGTCAACGCTTATTAAAGTCAAAAGACTTGGATCCCAGAATAAATATGGTTCCAATGTGGTGACCATTAAAGAATGAGAGCATGCTGTTAAATCAGTGGTGAGGCTTGTGCAAGAACAAGCCTTATGAGATGAAGGTCCTTCAAAGAGGAAAGATTCTTTCACATTCTAATCCTCTCTTCCATTTGAATCCATTTATTGAAGATGGTCTGCTACGTGTTGGTGGACAATTAAAACACTCAGCTCTTGGTGAGGATGTTAGATATCCAATGATTTTGCCAAAGGAAAGCCATATTGCTCATCTTATTTTGGCTCATTGTCACTTTCAAGTGTGTCATCAAGGCAGAGGTCCGACTCAAATGCAGCTCAGAATAAATGGGTTTTGGATTATTGGCTACAGTAAACTGGTAGCTCAGGTGATTCATAAATGTGTGCAGTGAAGAAAGCTCAGATGGCTAGTGGAAGATCAGCTTATGGGTGAGCTTCTGAAAGAACATTTGGAGGCACCCGCACAATTCACTTATTACAGAATGGATTGTTTTGAACTTTTCTTGCTAAAAGGAGTCGCAAGAAAGTTAAGAGGTATGGCTTGATGCTCATGTCTTTGCTGTTCATATTAAAATGTTGGAGGATTTATCCACGGTCTCATTTATTAATGGCCTGCATTGGTTTATTAGCATAAGGGGAGTTGTGCGGCAGATACGATGTGATCAACGGAGACATTAAGTAGGAGCTAAAAATGAGTTGACACAATGTGACAGTAAGTGCCTGGAGTCTTTCTTGGGAGAGAGACAATATGCGTTTATTTTCAATGCTCCAGCAGCAAGTTATGCTGGTGGTGTTTGGCAGCATCAGATATGCACCATCCAAAATGTGTTAGATGATACTTTGTCTCAATGTTTGGGTAAACTTCTTTGCTTCTTTGAGAACTCACTTTTACGAAGTGATGGCCATTGTCAATAGTTTTAAAGAACTTTAAAGGAAATAAATGACCCAGGTTCTCTTGAACCTTTAACTCCTAAATGGGTAATTCAAATGAAGTCTGATACTGCTTGCCTCTTTCAGGAGACTTTGTGAGGAAAGATGTCTACTCCTCAAAGCCCTGGCAGCATGTCAAATATTTTGAGTCGGTGGAAAAGGAAACATCTCGGCACAATCTTAAAGCTAATGAAAACCAGTGGCCGTTGGACCATGTTGTGGAAACTACGGTTGATGTTGACGGCTTGATTCGAAGAGTTAAGTTGAAAACAGGAGATCAGAGATCAGGAAAGGTAATTAGGTCTAAGAGTTCAGTGATAGAAAGACCAGCGCAAAAATTTGTGGTATTGCTGGAAAAGAATTGTAAATTGAATGCACACAGACGAGCATGACTTAAATAACACACACCGTAATAGTAGGGACATTTTGGAATCATGCATAATTTTTTAATTTCTTTAAATTTTGTTTTTATTTCTTTTGCTGGTGATTCGAGATTTCAAAAATAAACAGCCCGTTCCAACAAATGGAAAAACTTGGTACGAATACCCTACTGTATCCTAAAATAAGGGTAGTAGGTGGGAAGATCTGCACTCTAAAAAATCAAGCATGGGGGACCTGAGTGAAGTTGGCCCCCCCACCCTCTTCAAATCAGACGAAAGTGGTGTCAAACGTTTGTGCTGGTTTGTGCAGCAAAAATTTTTTGTTTGTGCTGCTATAATTTTAAAGATATAAACAAATGTTTTTAGAGGTCATCAAAGGTCAACCAGCCCACCCACCTTCTTCAAATCAACCAAAATTTGTGTCAATCAACTTGACTCCGTTTGTGTTGGTTTGTGCAGCAAAAAATTTTGTTTGTGCCGCTTTGGTTTTAAAGATATTAATAAAAAGGTAAAGGTCAAAAGGTCAACCAGCCCCCCCCCCCCCACCACCTTCTTCAAATCAGACGAAATTGGTCTCAAACGTTTGTGCTACGTTTGTGCTGGTTTGTGCAGCAAAAATTTTCGTTTGTGCTGCTATAATTTTAAAGATATAAACAAATGTTTTTAGAGGTCATCAAAGGTCAACCAGCCCCCCCACCTTCTTCAAATCAACCAAAATTTGTGTCAATCAACTCGACTCCGTTTGTGCTGGTTTGTGCAGCAAAAATTTTCGTTTGTGCTGCTATCATTTTAAAGATATAAACAAATGTTTTTAGAGGTCATCAAAGGTCAACCAGCCCCCCCACTTCTTCAAATCAAACGAAATTGGTGTCAATCAACTCGACTCCGTTTGTGCTGGTTTGTGCAGTAAAAATTTTCGTTTGTGCAGCTTTGGATTTGAAGATATCAATTACAGTTTAAACTTTTTGATGTCAAGCGTGCTGGTTTTTCTTTGAACATATGACTGAAAACTTCACTTATTCTGTTATGACCAACTCATGATCACAATTGTTTATAAATTACTTTTATTTATCTTGATTTTCTGGCTTTACAATTCTTAGCACAGAATTTTCAACAACATTTAACAATAAAAGCTTAATTTGTATAAAGAACACTACATTCAACCTTTATTTTTTGTGTCACCAAGCACTCAAAGTGTCCCTTTTGGTGCAGGAAATGTTATTTTTGGTGTTATCCATGTTGAAAGACCTTTATCAACCAACATAACCCATTAAGTTATCTTACTATTATGTTCAGAGCAAGATCTGTCTAATTTATTTAATGTGAAAGATAGCTAAACATAAACTTGAATTGAACAATTTTTAAAATAAACTATGCATTCAATTGGACAAAAATGCTAATATGGCGGTTACCAAAATACAAAACTACTAGAAAAATAAAGGGAAGTGTCTTTTGAACAAAAAAATACATTGAACTTTCTTAGATTCTCAAATGTAATACATTAAGTCAAAACTCAAATAACAGCTGACTCAAAAAACAAAAAAACACATTCTTTCAAGAAAGCTGACCATTATTCTTTTATGTAGAGCACAGCGTGAGGGCATATACTGGTCTTTTCAGATGGTGTCGTTACTTCTTTTCTGAGGTCATCGTACATTTCCCAGGTGCCCTGGGACCTCTTACAAAATGCCACATAATGCCAAATTGTTTCAGGCGTTGGACCCTCCTGAAATGCTATGATGGCTTTCAGTGTGAATCTCAGTTCTTGAAGTTCAAGGGTTGATGGAAATTCACTGAGGGAAAACTGCTTGGGATTGGGGACACTTTGCTCCACAGTTGTGGCACAGAATTGTCCAAGGTCTGTGTCAATCCAGACAAGTTCTTGCACTCTGTGACTGTGACAAACAGTCCCCATACAGAGGATTTTTCCAGACATGTCAGTTTTACATGCTGCTGGGCATGTATCAGGACTTTGGATTGGTTTTAGGCATGGAGATGCTGCAAGGTGGAGTCCTTGTTCAACATAAGACTGAAGGTGAGCTATGCCAGAAGATGCCAGGACTGACAAGTCAATGGAAATGAAAGGTACTTTCATTGTATTTGGAATGTAAAGTGTACAGTACTGGGAGGAGCACTGTCTTGTGAAGTGAATACTTGTATATTCTGTCATTGTATTTTGAATAACTGTGGACACATGGCACTGTGCATCAACATGATGAACACCAGACTTCAACTGAACAGGGCTGAATATTGAGCTCAGAATCTCAGCTCTCAAAGAATAGGTATGTGGAGTTACACCCTTTGAGGCAATATCTTTCACAAGCTGGAAAACTTTATTTTTCTCTGTACTTTTTAGCACATTCTGAGCAGAAACACTGTCACAGAAAGCGCAGCACAGACCTTGACAGACTGCATCAAAGGCACAGGTGTTGGTGACGCAGTATCGTTCCTTGCCGACTCTGATTGGTTGTTGATTATTTCCATTTTTTAAAACCCCCAGCTTAACTTTTTTCTGTTTTACAGCTGGATCAGAATGTAGCCACTCGGGACAAGGGGAGAGGTAGGATGTCAACTTCCTCTTCTTTGGTGGGACTGCAAGGCCTCTCCAGTTTTCCAATGCTGCCGTTTCTTCTGTGTTGGATTCCTGAGAACAGTTTTCATCCATTTCTTGTTCCACAGAACTTTTGATTGGATTCTGAAGCTTCACTGTCTCTTCTTGTCTGGCAGCCTCTGCTTCTTTTTTTCCTCTTTTGGCAGAACAGATTTTCATGTTGCCTGCAATGAAGCCAAGATGACGTGAAATGAATTTATCAACCCTAATGGGAAGATTCTCATGCTTGAACAAGCCATGTTTAATGTTCTTAAACTCAGCTTCAACATTAGCTGAAGTTGCAGTGAGCTTTTCACTGTGAAACAGGGGAACCATTACTCCAGTCCAGAGAGGTAGGTATCCTCCCAACCTTATTAGATGTGGGACGAGCTCAGGTAGGTAGTGCATATTGTCTCGGCCACCATTGACTTCACAGTGGCACTTAATCTCCTCACAAATATCTGTCACCCACCTCCCCAACTCAGTATTTATTTGTGTGCATTGATCCAATCCAACCTCTTCTGCTTCCTCTTCCCTGGGAACGGACATAGTGTCATCTGCAATTTTGCTTTTAAGGTTTGATTTGCACACTTCTGACATGATGGGGTTACCATGAATGTCATTACCTTCTGTCTCACTTAATGCCACAGTGGCAATGCAGCGTATTAGGACCTTCGCTTCCTCCAAAGATTGCGACTTGACCAGCTGTGCCATTGAACGCACATAGAAATCTTTCACCCGATGAGGTTTTTTCCTCAAACAATCCCACTGGGAAATCATTTTGATCAGGTGTGCCACATCCACTCGGATGAAGCATGGGGGCAGTTTGCTGCATTTGTTTTCAAGCAGAACACCGAAGCACTCATTTACATAGCTTTCAAATCAGACAGATGTGTGAAAGCCTTTACTAAAGCACCAAGTAAAGCTAAAGAAAAATCTGAAATTGCCTCTTTTGGGACTGGTGCTCCAGCACGAATCCATTCTGACAACCATCTTGTGATTGCCTGGACATCATGTCTCTCTGACAGCATTTGAACCACAGGGACGTGGGAGTTTTCGCTTCCTGTTAAAACTCCTTGATACAGGAAGATATGTCCAGACAAGCCGTTTGGCCTGACAAGCTTTTTTACAACTGAGCCAGTTGCATCAAAAGCAAAAATAGGGTGTTTCTCTGTCTGGTACATCATCATTTGGGTAGGACTCCAGTAGTGACAGAAGAATTTGTCTAATCCAATGTCACCAATACTTCCACTGTGAGGACAACTACATTTCATTGCCTGTAGTGACAAAATTGGGTTTTTATGAGCCATTTCAGATTCATGTTGTTCTTGTTTGGCTTTACGTATGGTTGCTAAATTTGGTAGATGACTTGGCTCAGGGTCTCCAAAGTCCATCAGTTTTTCTGCCTGTGATGCCCTCCACACATGTGGCTGCAGTCTACCTTCACAAAGTTCTTTTTTAACTTCTGCACGCAGTGTTCCGGACAATGGTCTCTTTGAAAACCCTGTGTGCAGGGATTCATTTGTGTTTGCCATCTCATACCGAAGCACCATTGGGCACTGCATGTCTGGTTCCTTTTCACATGTAATGTACAGTTGACCCTTGCACTCTTTACAGAAACCTCTTATTTTTATAAAAGACAACACCTGGTTGGGGTACACCTTGGCTCTTTTAAATGTAAAGGTGCAAGAACTTTTAATTTCATTCCAGATTCCCTGGTTCACAACATGAGTCCATGTGCCTCTCTTCAAAATGGTGTATGCCCTTTTTTTAAACGTATCCTTTTTGTATGTGACTCTCTCTGGAATTATATGCATCCACTGTTCAAATGGGAGCTCAACATTAAAAGTCTTATTGCCTTTGTTTTGTAAAGGAGACATGCTATGGTCAAAAGGAGTGTCACTCTCACTGCTATCTGTCTCCGTCATGTTCTTTTCATTATTATAATCAAGAGTAGCCCAGATATTGTGTCTGTTTAATTTGACAAATGTGTAAAGGGCTTTTGGTGTTAGCTTTTCGCCAAGTTGTTTACTGAGCTCTCTCCATATCTCATCACTTGGAGTTGCAATGTTGCCACTTCTTATGACTGTGTTTTTTGAAGCACTGAGAACTTCAATTACAGCTTTTTGGGGAACCAATGACTTCTTTGGCATCTGTTTAGCAAAATGATAATAAAAAAAATCCTGTTAGTTAATTATGTAGAAATATTTCAAATATAGCAGAGAATCAATAGGTTCTAGCTGTCATTCAAAATGTTCAAGCTACAGTATATAACTTCCGGATTAGTTCTAAATGCCAATATCTTGCATTACAGTACGTTACAGATAATCTGTGAAAAAAAAATAAGGACTCCTCTGTCTTGTCCCAGTGCTTCCACAAACGTGTATATGCATATATATCCATCCATTTATCCATTTTTAACTGCCATATCCCTAGTGGGGTCAGGAGGGGTGCTGGTGCCTCTCCAGCTAACATTTCAGGCGTGAGGCGGGGTCACCTAGACAAGTCGCCAGTCCATTGCAGATAAACACACACAAATCAACACAGATATATATACAGATAGATAGATAGATAGATAGATAGATAGATAGATAGATAGATAGATAGATAGATAGATAGATAGATAGATAGATAGATAGATAGACAATAATTCTTCAATTTGACAACCACCCCTTTAAGGACACTATCCTGATATGGCCTAGAAAAAAAACTTGCTTTTCACCACTTATGTAGTAATGCAACTTTGTTAAACCTCTGCATCAGACATTTCAATGCTGATTTGAAATTATGTTATTTAACCAGGTCTTGTAATAAAACGCACACTACTAAGGCAGGTAGAGGTTCCATGTGCAGCACCTGGTTACTTTTTTTTTGCTTGACATCTGTTATGGGAGTTCTGAACAGATAACTGACTTCCCTGAGGTTTACTGAAGAAGGAGACGTGGAGTGTTACTGTTCCAGCACTTTATTGAGAAACAGAGCAGAGCAACACATGGACAAAGTATTCGCACCGCGCGGCTGCAGCCTAGCGTCTGCCCCTGTTTCTGCCCGACCTCGCTTTCGGCTCTCCCTAATACTGCACCGTGGCCTTGGCAGGAGATAAAGCAAAGACAGCCCATCCTAGACAGTCGTCAGCCATACAGTGTTATGCTGCAGCATTCGGCCTTGCACTCAGTATCAGTGGATTACATACACAGACATCTCGTCTCCTGGCTCTGTGTCCGAGAGGCAACAGGTCACTTTGACTGTAGGGCAAAGATTAATACAACATTCCACCCCTTGATCGCATAGAATATGTATAATCTATGTGATCACCTACAAATCAAAAACAAGATGACTCGTGACATGAACATGCAAGTACAAATCATGTGTGCTGGAACTTCAGTTGTGATTAACATGAATGCTTCGGAGAGTTTTAACACACAAGATCAAAGTTTAGCATTTGCCTACAATTTAGGGTTCCTCTAATTAAAGTAAGGCCTGTTTTAGGTCCTATGCGCACATTATTTTAAAATTACATTAGACTATGGTAAGCTAAACCTGTTCAGTAACCAAGGTCAAATCCGTCTACTCTCACCCCGCCCTGAATCCCCCCCTACTCCTTTCTCCACTTACGCCTCCAGTGGACAATAATCCACCACTCCAAACTTACAACACCAGGAGCAAAGGCAGGAGAGGTTCAGTGCGGGCAGAGGAAATGCCAGAAAAAGCTACCCCTAGGGGGCAGTAAAAACTGGCAAGCCCCCTCCCAGGGAAATCTGCTCTCGGCCAATCTGAGCCTGAAAACCCTGTATTGAATCTAAGTGTTATCATTACCAGTTAATATTAAAGGATCTTTGGAGCCAATCAGATCCCAGGTCCACCCTAGGGAAAATCAATGGTTGCATAAATCAGTGATCTTTAGTGTGAGAAAACATTCCATTTTCTTTCAGCAGATAGTGAGAACAATTGAGAATCATATTGGGTAAACATTCAAACTCCAATAACAAAAAAATGATTACGCATAACCGAGGTAACACATCAAAACTTAGATCTATGCCTAAATCAAAGTTGACATTAGACCAAAACAACGAATGAAGGGAAAATAGGAAACCCCATCTGACATTATGACTGTGGAATAGCCCCTGATAAAAAAGGATTGAATCAAACAAATCATTGTCAGGAACATTTAAAAAAATTAAAATAAAATTCAAGGAACAGTCACCCAAAAGAAAAGTATTCCATGTTAGCAGGTAGTATCATTAACATCACAATCATTATTATCATAATCACCATCGTCATAATCACTCAGATCAGAAATATCATCATTACTAAGATCAGAACTTTCAACTTCTTGGGCATGGTTCTCAAAGGAAACACCTGGTTCTGCATTCGGTTGACCTGTAAAGAAGCTAACTGATACTGCAGAAGTTAACATTCGTTTAACCAGAGGGATTAAGCAGCCCGACAAAACAATCAGCAGGGCAATGACCACTAGGACTGGGGTGAAAATACGAACCAAGATCGACTGCCACCCACTCCCTGTAAGCCATGCCCATCCGTCATATTCAGCTGAGGGAGAATCAGCTTTAACCATGGAGTTAAACAAATCATGCAGGTGTTGCTGGATAGAGGTTATGTTTGATGAAGAGTCTGGGATATAAGTACAGCACTCTGAGTCAATGACTTTACAGACGCCCCCTTGTGTTGCCAGTAACATGTCCAAAGCCATGCGGTTCTGTAAGGACGTTAATCTTAGAGCCTTCAATTCCGGGGCGTAGCTTTGAAATCCCTCATCCACCAAAGCTGTCAAGTTCTCTAAATCTGCAGCCAGTCTGTTAATGGCTTCAGCATTACTAACAGCACCATACCCAGGGAAAGTTGCTGAGACTATCTCGCGTCCCATTGATATCCTGGTTCCCCTCTTCCTGCGATTCTGGGCACCCACTGGTACAGACGCAACTATCCTAACAGAGGGAATAAGATAAGCCAAATAACAGGCACCACACCAATTACTTGGGAGATACAGGTAGGAACGATGACCACAAACCCATACCATATTAGTAGGACACGGATAACCATCAGGAGATGGAGTATACACCTGGAGGGAAGAAAAGGCACCACCCCTTAAACCCCATTTGGTCAAATTAAAAAGTCTCAGCCATGGTTTCAATGGGTCGTCTGCACATAAAGGTCTTTTATCTGTAAGCGCACAAGAAGCTGGCACAGTATTGTCACAGTTAACTGCATTGCCCAAATTAAAACTGGATCTGACACAGGGAAGAACAAAACACAGGGGTGCTGACCGCATATGTGATGAAACTGAATGGGTCATAACAGAACCCGCAACACTAACATTTGTAGCATTTGAGAAACCATAAGGGAAGCGCACAGAATGATGAGAAAAATTAGTTGCCCAGGGAAAATGTTTCAGGGGTTTAGAAGCCCCCAAGATATGGGACCTGTTACGGGGCGCTGTTGTACAGGCAGAAAAAAATGATAACACAGTGGTGATGTTAACCGGCCATGGTTGGAGTAAAGATGACCCCTGCGTTGCATGCGGCAAACGGGTGCAAACATAACAACTACCATTTGTAACTTTTCGAGCAGTAGTAGCTGCCAATTGCCACCAGAGATTGTCAGTCACGCCATGATGAGCAATAACATGTCGTTTTACCCTTCTTTGCAAATGAGGTGTCTTAAAAGCCTGAGTGATGGTTGGATCAGCTGAATTTAACACAGCAACAGTAGGAACACGCTTAAGGACATTAGAATCATTTTGATCACAAAACCATGTGATTAGTATAAGTAAAAATGCAACCATAAGGCAACATATTGCCAGCTTCTCAGCCGTTCTGAAGAAGGTCATCTTGATGTGCCGTGTAGAATGATGATGTAGAATGATGTAGAATGTAGAATGATGATGAATAAGACGATGGCAACGCGTCGTCCCTCTGTCCTCTTCTCTCCCCTTTTTTTTTTTTTTTTTCTTTTCTTTTTTTTTTTTTTTTTTTTTAATCAGTCAGTTCTCTGATATTTAGGGAGCATAAGCAATGAGCAAACAAATCTAGTTCTTGGAACCGCTGTGTTCCACAGATCAGCCGTGTCAAAACAAACTCTGTTGAATCAGTCTCTGGAGACAAGCAACGCAAATCACTGCCCGGAATGTTATTGTGATTCCGTCGGAGCAGTGTTCTTCACCCACCTCTTCTTGCTAGGAACCAAACTTGTGGTGGGCCGCAGTCCTCACAGCCAGCTCGGTGGCTCAGGTGGATGATGATGATGCCAGTGTGTGATCTTTCTTGTCCTGCGATCGGTCGGTCTCCCGCGGCGGTGGCACTTTCCTGCAGTGTGATGCGTGGATCCAAGGAACTCGCTGTTCGACCTTCACTGCCGTGTGCGTCGTGAGGAGCACCTGGAATGGACCCAGCCAGCGTTTGGATCTCCAATGCTTCCGGCGGAAGTCCCGAATCAGAACCCAGTCTCCTGGACGGAACGAATGGAGGGCTCTGTCGGCTGCCACAGGCAATGCTTCCTTCACTGTCTGAGAGATTTCAGAAAGCACCTTTGTGAGCCTAATGCAATATGATAACATGTCATCATCACACAAAGAAGTGGAGGGCAAGTAACGGTTTGTAGGTCCAAAGCCCAAGTTTGGCGGCCTTCCAAACAGAATTTCAAATGGACTGAGGTTAACTTTCGCCCTTTTTCTCATCCTCATATAAGTGAGGACAATAGGCAAAGCTTTAGGCCAGGAAAGACCTGTTTCTTCACAGCATTTTGCCAGCTTCAACTTCAAAGTTCCGTTCTCACGTTCAACCGCACCGGAACTCTGGGGATGATACGCGCAGTGTGTCCTTAAGTCACAGCCCAAGAACTTACCCACCTCCGTCACAGCCGCGTTGACAAAGTGGGATCCATTGTCACTTGAAATCCTAGCCGGGGTCCCCCAACGAGGAATAATCTCAGTCAAAAGGGCTTTTGTGACAGCATGGCTGTCAGCCTTTTTAGAAGCGAAAGCCTCAGTCCATTTACTGAACATATCCACGATGACAAGGACAAACTTCTTACCTTCAGAAGGAGTCAGTTCAATGAAGTCCATCATGATGTGGTCAAATGGCTTACCAGGAGGAGGGTGTGCACCTAGAGTCCTCTGAGGGGCACGCCCTGCATTGAATGAACAGCAGATCATGCATGATTGACAAAACTTTTTTGCATAAAAGCTGAAGCCTCTAGTGAACCACTGAGATTTTAAAGCAGCTGCCATGCTGATGTATGAGGAATGGTCTAAGCCATGGGTTAGCTTTGCAAAGTGTGGGAAGAAGTGTTTTGGCAAGCATGGTAACCCATTTGGTCCATACCAAATGTTATTTCTGCACTTCGCTCCAGAAGAAGCCCACAGTCGCCTCTCACCAGCAGATGCAAAACTCTGCATCGCACTCAAGTCTGTGAGTGAAGAAGAACATGGGGGTGTACCCTCCTCCTTGCCCTCAGAGGAGGAGAAGGCAGTGTACAGAGGAGCTTTCCCAGCCGCACGCTTCGCAGCTGCATCGGCCCTCCTGTTCCCCTGCGAGATAACGTCACCAGACGAGGAGTGAGCTGCGCACCGGCACACTGAAATGACCTTGGGCAACAAGATGGCCTCTAACAAGTGTGCAACCTGCTTAGAGTTCAGAATTGGCTTTCCATTCGATTTCAAGAACTTCCTATGTTTCCATAGGGCACCAAAGTCATGAACCACACCAAATCCGTACCGGGAATCCGTAAAGATGTTTACCGTCTTCCCCTTTGCCAACTTGCAGGCCTCAGTCAGAGCCACCAGTTCAGCTGCTTGCGCTGAAAAGTGTTTAGGAAGAGACCCCGAACACAGGGTCTCATGTGATGAGCAAACAGCGAATCCCACCCGATTCACACCAGTGATACGATCCCTGTAAGCCGAACCATCAACAAACAACTGCAAATCTGGGTTCTCCACTGGAACATCAGAAAGATCAGGTCGTGGTGTGCAAACTTCCTCCAGCACCGACACACAGTTATGCGGATCCCCATCCTCAGGAGTGGGAAGAAGTGTAGCTGGATTTAACACATTGCACCTCTTCACAGTGATGTTTGGCAAGTCCAGCAAGATAGAAGTGTACCTCAGCCAGCGCGCTGCAGAAAGATGTGAAGTCTTTTGTTCTAGAAGAATGATGGCAACGTTGTGAGGCACAAGCACTGTTAGTTCAGAATAGCCCACGATGTCACGTGATGCTAAAACAGCCCGCTCAGCTGCAGCCACTGCCCTAAGACAGCCAGGCAGTCCCGCCGCAACTGGATCCAGTTTCCCAGAATAATAGGCTACTGGTCTCAACTTCCCTCCATGGTCCTGCATGAGGACAGAGGTCATGCATCCATGTTTCTCATCAACAGCCTGAACAAAGGGTTTTTTAGGGTCCGGAAGACCCAAGGTAGGGGCCTGCTGTAAAGCTAATTTAAGCTGAGAAAAAGCAGACTCGGCTTCAGATGTCCAAGTAAGCTTATCAGCAGGTTGAAGATCTTTACCATGCATGATGGCACTCAGAGGAGCTTCCAGCACTGAGTAGTTTGGAACAAAGTTTCTGCAGTAAGATGTTATTCCCAAGAAAGACAGAAGCTGCTTCTTCGTGACAGGCTTAGGGATGTTTTGAACTGCAGCCACACGCTTAGGTGATAGAGTCCTGCCCTCTGAAGAGATGTGGTGACCCAAAAAGGTCACTTGAGGCTGCACAAACTGCAGCTTAGATAGAGAGGCTTTGTGTCCCTCAGAATGGAGGTGCTTCAAAAGAGCAACTGTGTCCTCCTCACATTGCTGTTTTGTGGGACTACAGAGAAGAATGTCGTCGACATACTGGACCAGCGTTGTACCTGGACGCAGCTGCAGAGAGTCCAGACTAGCCTTCAGAGCTGCATTGAAGATAGTCGGGCTCTCTGTGTAGCCTTGGACCAAACGCGTGAAAGTGTAAAGTTTCCCTTCGAATTGGAAACCAAACCAGTACTGCGAGTCCTTATGGACTGGCACACTGAAAAAGGCGTTGGACAAGTCAACGACAGAGAAAAACGCAGCATCCATAGGAATCTGCGACAAGATCGTGGTAGGGTTCGGTAGTACGGGCGTTCGACCAATTACAGCTGAATTCACCCTCTGCAAATCTAGGATGAATCTCCACTCAACTGGCTTGCCCTGGTCTCTCACCTTTTTCACAGGGAATAAAGGCGAGCTCACGGGTGAATTTGGACATTCAATGATCACCCCTTCTTTTAGAAGGGATTCGAAAACAGGTCTGATGCCCTCAACTGCTTCCTGTTTCAGAGGGTACTGTTTCTGACAGGGTCTGTAATCTGATTTAGGGGTTACGATGACTGGTTCACACCCTTTGATGAGACCAACATCATATTTATTCTTTGCCCACAGTTCAGAAGGAACCTGGGACAGCAGAGGATGTGAAGTGACGTCAACTTCTGGAAACAGACCATGAGAAAGGAATGTTTCATTTTCTGGAACCAAATGAACTGTTCTTTGACAGTGAACAGTACCGGTGAAAGGCCTTTTGTAAGCAGATAGTCTCTGTGAAAACAGAATGTTAGGATGTTGTGGTACCACAGTCCAATCACAAATCGTTTGACATTGTGAGACAAAATTTGTTAATTCACTCCATTCCCCTTTAACGGGCTTTGTTAATGGAATGTGTGGAATTCCATTTTCTCTGAAAAATGCTAGCTGTTGAGGTAGCAAATTGATCGCAAGCGCAGCGTATTGGGAACTCCAATACAGTGTGGAAAAGGTTAGTTTCTCAGATGACACCCTGAACCACGCCTCCTCAAAGTCTGCATCTGGGCCCCGTGACGTGTGTGCTGTGCAGCTCAGATCAGTGGAGCTCTTAGTCTCTGAGAGAGGATTCACAAGCTGTTTGACTTCCTCCATCAGCTGCCCGCTAAACAGGGAGTTCTGAAATTTCCACTCGTAAGCATAAAGCAAGTTTTGCGGGCTGTATTTCACAGCACTGACCACTGTCCGATCTCCGGTGCTCACCAGAACACCTTCTGGTGTGGAGATCAGCACGATTCCCAACTCAATCATCAAATCTCTTCCCAGCAGATTCACAGGGCACAGAGACGATAGCAGAAAACTGTGTTTGAAAGAACTCCCCTCCGGAGTTACGCAGGTGAGGGGTTTTGTAAACTGCTCTTTTGTCACCTGACCCGAGGCAGACAATGAGAAAACATGGCTCCCACTGAGCCGTGGAGGAATTTCAAACTCCTCTGCTCTGATTACTGATGATGTCGCTCCAGAATCAACCATAAAGGATATTCTGTGTCCATCAACCACCAGTTCCAGAGTTGGAAAAGCCCTATATGCTTCAGATCTTAAGTGAGCATAAGTCGGAACCACCTCCTCAACCCTTTTCTCCAAAGATGGTTCAGTCAAAATGTTACTGTCCACACACTCATTTTCTGCACTTTCAAGACTCCACACAGCCGCAAAAGATTTCAAAGCAGGTACTTCATTGCGAAAAGCAGAGGATTCCAAATGTGTGTGCGTGTTGACATTGTCCAGCGAGTGTGTCTCTGTATCAGGCAGAGAGGCAACACTCGCAGCTGTGTTTGTGTCTGCAAAAGCTTGCAGCCCGTTATCTGCATGTGTGTGTGTGTGTGTGCTCTCAGTGTTGCTATGTGTGGCAGCAGTGTGAGGAAAAGGAGGAGAGGGAAAAGAAAAATCATTTTCAGATCCCCTATGGGGTACATTACCAATCTGTTGACCCCACAAGCGTGACGGCTCGCCCCCCTCCGGCTTACAGCGTCAATCTGCTTCCTGACGCCGCGAAGGGCGACCCTTACGAACCCGACAGTCCCTCCACCAATGGCCTCTTTTCCCACAGCAATGACAGACATCCTCTTGCCCCGGGTTCCTCTGTTCTGGCCAGGATCTTTCTCGGTTTCTTCCTCCTCTGCCTCTCCCTCCTTGGCCTCTTCCTCCTCTGCCGATGTATTGATACGTGGAGATGGCAGCCAGATGCAGTTCTTTCTCAGTCTTGTCCTTTTTTGTTCTTTTTTGCTCATCCACCAGACTGGCTGCATGTCTGGCGTGTTTCCGGACTTCGGACAGTTTTGGTTCCTCAGCCCACCCCACGTAGGCTGCTTTGAATGCCTCGGCAACTTGTGGGAGAAGTCCTTTAATGACCGAGTCACAAACCAGGGTTTCCCAAACTGTGATATTACCGTCCACCCCCAGTGTGGAAGGCTTTGGCTGTCCACTGTGACGTGTGACACACTCTATCACTCTTTCGATGAAGTCGTCTGTGGACTCGTCAGCCTTCTGCTTGCAGGTGTAGATGCTCGTCATGTTGATTTTTGTGGGGAAAGTTTTCTTAATTTCTTCGGCCAGGCCGTTGACTGCATTCACGAACCCTTGATTGTCCGCATGATCCCAATCTGGGTTAAGAACTCGCAGTCCCATTTCAGGCAGTTTGTTATGAATCTTTGCCAGTTCAGTTGCTCTTAGTTTGCGTGCGAGAACTCTGCGAATCTCAGCACCTGTTGGACGCAGTTCCCTGCAGAAGTCAGTGAAAGCAGTGGCAAACTTCTCACCACACAGGGTGGGATCAGGAAGAGACTTAGCATTCTCTTCAATGTCCTGTGGTGTCCAGGCCCTGAAAACCAGGTCTCGTCCATTCGGGCCCATAACTTCAACCATCGGGGCACTGATGTCCGTGTAGCGGTCAGGAGGTTTGATGTCTTGTCTCAGTTCGTAGGAGCGACCCGCCCCAGCAGCCCCTCTTGGTGTATCGGCCTCAGTCTTTAAGGCTGCCCGCTGCGTGGGGGCCGATGCTGATGCAGATCCCCCCGCCTCAGAAGATGTGTCGTCCGGGTGGCTGCTGCTGCTCACATGCTGGGGTTGTGGTTTGGCTTGTGGTTGCCCTGGGCCAAAGGCGTATGAGTCGAGGTCGTGGTCCATCACGCTTGTGAGGGCGCTCAGATCAGGATACATGGAAGTAGAAGAGAAAGGAGGGTTATTAGACAAATCCTGTTTTTCAGAAGCTTTGTATGGAGGAGGTGTTTTCTCTCTAGTGTGTGCGCGTGTGTGTGTTGCAGAAACGCCAGAGTCATTCTGGACATTAGGGACAGAAGCGGAGGGGACAGAGCAATTGTCTTCACGACCACACACGCTTCCCGTCACATCCAGTCTCCCAGCCAACCGTTTACTATTTTGTTTTCTTTGCCGTCTCTCAGCTTCATCTTTCCAACATTTAAGGCATGCCCGTTGTCTCCGTATTCCCAATATTTCTTTTTGTTTGACTGTCTTCTTTGTTTCTAATTTATTTTCTTGTTCTTTTATTTTGTCTTCAATCCTTTTTAGTATTGCCATATTAAATGACCCCCCTTGTGGGAAATCTGTATGTTTAATCCAATCATTTATGCATGACATGCTTTCGGGCCCATATTTTTTCAGCATGAAATCGAACGTCTCACCCTGGGGCAAGGGTGGGCCCCGAGAACTCTGCCTTTGACCCATTACACTGACTCTTCCGCTTCCGGACTTTTTTATTTTATTTTATTTATTTTATCCTTTTTTTGTGTTTTTTATTATTATTTTTTACGTCCTTAGCACGATCGACCAACTAAATGAAAGGCCTCACATCCGATGGTCGCCTTTTTGGTATAATGGTCGGGGTCCCCACTTATCAAAGCTGCAAACGTCTTCGCAACAGTCAAGGACTTAAGCATCCCTGCCGCTTTCATCCACAACAGAAGTGGACAGCCTCTTGCACAAACCCAAGACAAGAGGACTTTAATGGACCAGCTGCAAACTGCTCAGCCGGTCACCTGTTCTCCAGGTGAAAATCACTCTGCCCCTCCTCCCCCCTTGTGGGAAAGTCCGTATTTCAGCTGAAAAAACGTATTCTAATTAAATTTTGAATTTTTGTTTAATGTCAAAGCTTTAAAAAAAAAACTGGTCTGTATTTTTGAGTCCTACTTTATTTGCTCCAGAGATTAAACTCATTTAATATTTTATAGGCTTTCTTAATTTCTATTTTGTAGGTCTAAAGTTTTGCAGTATTGGCACTGTTATCTAAAAAAAAATTCAGTATTTTTCTAACAACAATGGGTTGTTTTTTTGTTTTGTTTTGTTTTTGTTTTTTTTTTTTTGTTGTTTTTAAATTTAAGCCTAATTTTCCTTTAAGCAATTGCATTTAAAGAAAATGCTGGAAAGTATCTCTCTTACCGTCTCATGAAAAGAAAGGTTCGAATCTGATCCCGCGCCGACGCTCCAGAGCCGTCCCGAGATCAGGAGCCCCTCCTCATCCCTTGAAAATCCGTTCGGGGTAACAGAGGCCGGATAAACTTCTCCGGGCCGGCCAAAGCTGCTCCTGTCCCCGGACCCCCTGGCCCGCCGGTCGGAGATCTTGTTCGTTGACGCCAAAATTGTTATGGGAGTTCTGAACAGATAACTGACTTCCCTGAGGTTTACTGAAGAAGGAGACGTGGAGTGTTACTGTTCCAGCACTTTATTGAGAAACAGAGCAGAGCAACACATGGACAAAGTATTCGCACCGCGCGGCTGCAGCCTAGCGTCTGCCCCTGTTTCTGCCCGACCTCGCTTTCGGCTCTCCCTAATACTGCACCGTGGCCTTGGCAGGAGATAAAGCAAAGACAGCCCATCCTAGACAGTCGTCAGCCATACAGTGTTATGCTGCAGCATTCGGCCTTGCACTCAGTATCAGTGGATTACATACACAGACATCTCGTCTCCTGGCTCTGTGTCCGAGAGGCAACAGGTCACTTTGACTGTAGGGCAAAGATTAATACAACAACATCCAAAATGTCTATGCACACCGCTTTGCTCTTTGCTATGTTAGTAGCAATGCATGTCATGACTGCTTTGGCAACTTAGCATAGCCACTGATGACTGCAGAAAAAATATTTTTCTAGAAGAGTACATTGTTTTTATACCATTATCACAGCGCTGAGACAATCTCCTAGCTCTGAGTGGTTGTTCAGGTTGCATTTCTGCAGATTGCAATAGCAGAGGTTGGAGGAGAAGACTGATTTTTTTTCACAGATGAGCTGTCTTATATCATACTTTACTGAAACAGTTACAGTTTTCGAAAATATGTAAACAAAAATTACTTTTATGAATCTTGCATACTGCAGGTCCAAGTGGACATACTTACCTTGAGGCACTGCTATAAAGTATTGAAAAGAAGTGTTGATGATTGCTGTTGATCATAACATTGACCTTAAAAGGGCTGAGTAGATGCCAAGCACATGTTTGGTTATTTTCTTATTTTTTGTATTTCAAAAGTACAGTTTGTCTAATAGCACACTCTGGTGATCAGAAGCTAAGATACAGGTCACCAAGATTGTTTTGGGAGGGGTTTGTAGCAACCTGTTCATTCAAAATAAGACCAAGTTTGAATTGAATTTCTTCCAGGTTAATATTAAATTAATCATAGATTAGCAATTTATAATTTATGTGAAATTCACAGTTTCAGCATGAACAGATGTTCACTGACCTTTGATGACCACTACAAACTGTTATTAATATCATTTAAATGATAGCAGTACAAATAATTTTTTTGCTATACAAAAATATTAAATTTCAAAATATATATTTTAAATATCAAATATTTAAAATATAAAATTTTTAAAAATATATATTTTAATTATATTAAATTATATTTAATATACATATATTTTAAAATGCATATTTTATGGTGACCTCTGGAAAATTTTCTTTATATTTTTAAAATGATAGCGGCACAAACGAAAATTTTTGCTGCACAAACCAGCACAAACGGAGTCGAGTTGATTGACACCAATTTCGTTTGATTTGAAGAAGGTGAAGGTGGGGGGGGGGGGGCTGGTTGACCTTTGATGACCTCTAAAAACATTTGTTTATATCTTTAAAATGATAGCGGCACAAACGAAATTTTTTGCTGCACAAACCAGCACAAACGTAGCACAAACGTTTGGCACCAATTTCGTCTGATTTGAAGAAGGTGGGGGGGGCTGGTTGACCTTTTGACCTTTACCTTTTTATTAATATCTTCAAAACCAAAGCCGCACAGACGAAATTTTTTGCTGCACAAACCAGCACAAACGGAGTCGAGTTGATTGACACAAATTTTGGTTGATTTGAAGAAGGTGGGGGGGGGGGGGCTGGTTGACCTTTGATGACCTCTAAAAACATTTGTTTATATCTTTAAAATTATAGCAGCACAAACGAAAATTTTTGCTGCACAAACCAGCACAAACGTAGCACAAACGTTTGAGACCAATTTCGTCTGATTTGAAGAAGGTGGGGGGGCTGGTTGACCTTTTGACCTTTTTATTAATATCTTCAAAACCAAAGCGGCACAAACGAAAATTTTAGCTGCACAAACCAGCACAAACGGAGTCAAGTTGATTGACACAAATTTTGGTTGATTTGAAGAAGGTGGGGGGGCTGGTTGACCTTTGATGACCTCTAAAAACATTTGTTTATATCTTTAAAATGATAGCAGCACAAACGAAATTTTTTGCTACACAAACCAGCACAAACGTAGCACAAACGTTTGACACCAATTTCGTCTGATTTGAAGAGGGTGGGGGGGGCCAACTTCACTCAGGTGCATGACAGTAGTAAATTCAGCTTAAATAAATACACAATGTTAATATAAACATTTAAGTTTGCAGCATTTATTTGTTAAACCAAGTAACCAGCTTGATTAATCTAGGTAAACCAACTAGAAAAACATGAAAATATCCAGACTAATTTTCCTGTGTGTAATTTGAATGCATGACAGCGCATCAGTTCAATTTGTCTCAAATTTAAAGTTGTTTCAGCTCAAATAATCTTTTGAAACCTGGGTGAGGCTACTCAAGCAGCAGATGAGACTCAACGTGCAGCCTGTTTGGAAAGTCGACGCACTCGTGTCTTCTTTTTTGCACAGTGCTATCTGCTTTGGAATGTCATCTTTTGCACTTTGGAACATCTGACAAGTTCTCTGTCGGGATCGCAATTATTGCTGGAGGACCATTAACCTACTGCGTGGCTGCCCATGCCACTTAGGTAAGCCTTCTGGTCACCATTTCAGTAGCTCGCTAGCTACTGCTATTGATTGTAGATTGATTCATTTTTACTGGTTTATTGTTAAGCAGTGTTTAGAACGTTTTCACTGAATCCTGTTCACAATGAACTGATGCTGTAAAATGTGTAAATCTGAAACTCCCAGAAAGACTGAGTTTTTAAAACACTACAGGCTATGACATGTGCTTTGTGGGCAATTTATGCCTTGTCTCTATTGGGAATGTTATTGCTTTTTCAAAACATGTGGCAGCCTTAAAGTCATTCATTTTATCAAACAGCAAATGAGAATGATGTCTTGTCTTTTAAATAATATTTAAAAAGCGCCTACTTGACCTTTTTTCTTTGAATTCTCCATCAGATCAACACAGTTGAAATTCGCAGAGAGATTGCCATTCGCAGCTTAGTGGTCTACTTTGGTGAACATGAGGAGAGTCTTTTTTAATATGTGGTAGGTGAAAGTGAATCCCTTTTCAACACTTTGAAGTTAAAGCGAAATGGAACTTTGCTTTCATACTGTTTTTTTGAATCTCTCACCAGTATCTCTCTCTACCTATCCTGTCCTTGTTTCTTTTCGCTGCTGCTTGTTCAGCATTAGTGATCAAAAGGGACAAACTAACTTTTAGTAACTAACTTTTCTTTGCACGTCCTGAATGAAAATATATTCAAAACTTGTTTCCAGAGAACTTTTACAATATTTGTACAGAAAAGTATTACAGCCACTCGAAATATAAGAATTGAGAGTAATTTTATCTTTTTATTAATTCCAGAAAAATGTCAGAATTTTGTTTTCCAGTGGCCCTAATACTCTTCTATATGTTTGGCTTTCACTATGTTAAAACAAGGAACAAGTGCAAAACCAGAATCTGTTTTTCATGGCTGTGGTAGCAGGCCCCATCAACAGGACAGTTTGTACACTCAGAAATCTCATAAATTCTGAATGGCAGTCAATAGATAACAGGACATTTTATGTTATTTTAATAATTATGTAGAGAATGGAGTGTGCCAGCTTAATGATATCCTGATACTGATATTTGTTTCTGATATTCTTGCTTTCAGGATCCTGTGAGCCAAACTGGAGATCTTGAGAGTCGGGGGATGAAGATCCTCGTCACCAAAGGTACTACAGCATCTGATCCAGCAAGTACAACCATCATCATAGAGAGCACAGAAGTCCTCCAAGGGTTTGTGCTTTGCTGATGGGTCTCATCTATGCCCTCAATCTAAGCAACCCAAGTACATTTGTGAGGTATTTCAGAAGGTGTTCCTAATTTTAGATAGTCAGAAATGTACCCCAAAAGGCACATCTCTAAAGCAAATGCTGCAAGGAAACCCCTTTGAGCCTCATAGCTAAAAATCAAAAATGGGAACCTCATCTGTGCTATGATGAACTTGCTGTTCAAGTTGCTTTTCCAAGTTTGTGCAGTGTAATGTCTTTCAACCCACATCTGGTTGCTGTTCATGTTATTCAGGTCTTTGAAGTTTTTAGTCATGTCTGAGAGATGGAATATTGTTTTCAGCTGATCCAGAAAGTTAATAGTTTTTTGTGGTGCTATATTTGCCTTTATGGTTATCCATCCAAATGAAGGGCATAGTTCATTAGTTTTGCCAAAATGCAGAAATGTCCTTCTACCTCAGTAAGAGTCTTTTAAAGTCACTGACTCTAACTAACTTGTTTAGAGCTACTAACACTACACTGTAAACACATACTAGCACTAAATACACACATAACATACTGCACACATTGCATACTGTGACACACTACATACACAGTAAAGAACACACTAACACATACAATATTGACCAAACTTGCACCAGAAATATCATTAGAAATGGAAATGAACGTTAAACAGCTCTGAAATTAGATAATTATCAATGGCAAGTTTTTAATGGTGCTGTAATTAAGATATTTGCACCTAATTTGTACAAAATGTTCATAAAATAAACTGTTTTAATTGTGAAATATGGTTCTTGTTTATTATTTCCCCCAACTTGAGCAAAATGAGTTGCATATACTATAATTACTATATTTACTTTTTGCATGGGTATTTTTGAGTAGAAAATGTTTACATATACATTTACAACAACTTAAATTGGAATGATGAGATAACAACATTTTAAGGAATGGTGATTAATAAATGAAGTAAGCACAACTTTATCTCTTGAATATATAAAATAAACATGGCCATTGTACTTAATTTTTTGTTGTTCCATGAACATAAATCACATGCAACCAATGTAATAGTTCAATAATATATACAAAAAAACAAGTAGATTCAACTTGAGATAGCTTTGTATTTATGTGGCTATTTAGGTTGGTGTTGTTATGCTGGACTTGTAGTGATTACTCAATAAACAATGAAGTTGGGACAACTTAAAAAGATCCATGCAAAAAGTAAACATACCTTTTTAAGTAAACCCATTACATTATTTGTTAGAGTGTGGTTTAAAGCCTTACATGTTTTACGTACTCAGACCATTTTAACCAAATTGTATAAAATGCATCTTTTTGTGTCACACTCTGAGGGCTGGGTGCAAGGCTGGGTTCTCTCTTTCTCTCTCTCTCTCTCTCTCTCCTCCTCTGCAGGGTGTGATGGGCAGATGCTCTTCATCACCGCTGATTGCTGCGCTTCTTAAGGAGCGGCTTTCCAGCAGGAGGGCGTCACTTCTTACTCGCTTCCAGCGTGGTACATGACCAACCAGTTTTTGCTTCCGAGTATTCCTTTTCTAACCAGTTTTACTCCTTGCCTTAATCCAGAACCCTGGACTCCCGAATAACCGCACTTCCGAGTCAGATCTCCTCATGCCAAGAAAAGAGACCCCCTCCACTGACTATCAGACACATCTGCTTCTGCTCCTGCTAATTAGTCTCCCTGCTTTCTCCCCAGTGGAACCCAGACGGACAGACCAGCCAGAACCATTCCAGAGCCAACACCCAGTTTTTACAATAAACTTTCTGAACCGAACATCTGTCTCCGTGGTTGCTCTCCTTCTGAGTCTCATTCCATAAACCATGACATTTTGTATCATGAGAGAAAATGTGATCTTTTCCATTATATAAATTTCATGCACGATAGCAAGCCATTCTTCAATATTAGGTGGTTCCACTTTCAGCCATTTTTGTGTAATAGTCTTTTTACTGGCTGCCATAAGTAGACCAAACAATTTTCTATATTCTCTATTCAACTTCAGTTGTACATCACCCATATACATAGTGATGCATTTCAAAGGACTCCTAACTCCAAAAACATGGTATATGTGACTGTGTACTTTCTCCCAGAAACGTCTAATAACATGGCAACCCCAAAAGATGTGTTCATGTGTGGCTCCACCAGTCCCACACAGTCTCCATCATGAATCTCCACGGCCTAAATGTCTTTTCTGGATCTGCACAATGAAAAACCTCACAATGTTCTTCCAACAGAACTCCTGCCATGTATTTAACACAGTGAAGGTTCACTGAAGTTGGCATATGTTTTCCCAGGTTTAAATTGAGATCAGCTTGTGTAGTTCAGCCTCCCACTTCTTCTTGATGTAGTCCTTATTCTCTTGTTTTAAGAGCTGAATTCCATTGTACAATCTGGAAATCACTTTATTACATTATCCCGGTTTCATTATTAATAGGAAGACCTCTAAAAATCTAACATTGCAACCACTCAAGGCATATTTCAGATTTTGGTTAAAATTATGTCTCACTTGAAGGTATCTGTAGAAGTAAGCTTTTTCTAGACCATGCTCATTTTGTAAAGACTCAAAACTTCTAAATGACCTGTTGTGGGGAAATTAATTATATCATGTGAGGCCCTTAAGGAACCAGCTTTTAATCCTGTCATCCTTTCTGTTGGGTTCACAAAAAATCATAGCCATACCATCTCAACATTTTGGATTTGTCTTCTAATTTACCCATTCTAATTATGTTTTTTAAGGGGTAAAATAGACAGTCTAATAGGGTTTTTTCTGAAACCATCAGCTCACTCTGGAGTTTATCATCAGCCAGTAGGGCCATTATTGGAATACCCCTCACCCCCCTAGGGCCAAAACCGGATTTTTCAGAGCGGGCGGGCGGGCGTAACGCGACCCTCCAGGGCATACGGCCTCAATGCCAAGCTACGCGGGCGGCAGGCGGACACTCGCTGCGGCTGGGCCGGGCCCCTTAAGAATCGCTGGGCCGGCCGGCCTACTCTGATTTGTACATTTCATTTGTCCCTCGCCTACCACAATATGTACATTTTATAGGTACATCACCTACTCTGATTTGTACGTTTCATTTGTCCATCACCTACCACGATATGTACGTTTTATAGGTACATCACCTACTCCGATTTGTACGTTTCATTTGTCCATCACATTCCACGATATGTACGTTTTATAGGTACATCACGTACTCTGATTTGTACGTTTCATTTGTCCATCACCTACCATTATATGTACGTTTTATAGGTACATCACCTACTCTGATTTGTACGTTTCATTTGTCCATCACCTACCACGATATGTACGTTTTATAGGTACATCACCTACTCCGATTTGTACGTTTCATTTGTCCATCACATTCCACGATATGTACGTTTTATAGGTACATCACGTACTCTGATTTGTACGTTTCATTTGTCCATCACCTACCATTATATGTACGTTTTATAGGTACATCACCTACTCTGATTTGTACGTTTAATTTGTCCATCACCTACCGCGATATGTACATTTAGGACCTCAAGAAAAATGGCACTTTTTAAAAGATAATGTTAAAATTATTATTAAATCTGTTTCAAAAATTTCCTTTCTGAGTCCTATTAAGAAATTAGAAAAGTAAATGCCACCTCCAGACGGGGGGGGGGGGGGGGGGTAGTCAGTGACCTCTCCCCAGGAAGAGTGGCTCTCGCTGGGTAAGAGTGCTGGAATGAAGCCCCCCCCCCCCTGCTGAAGCTCTGACAAACATTAGGCAACATCTCTAAATGTTTGGTAGGGCAAGTTACACTTTGTAACAGTGGTAGCCACATGCTGAACTTCATAAAACAATGTTTTATTTATTCATTAAAAATTGGCCTATATGCCAATGTTGCACCCAGACTGAACCACTGACACACTTAAAATGGGATTGTTTCAAATTTCTAACACATCCCTTTTGCTGAGGCAAACACACAGGCACACAAAAATTGCAGAAACTCCTATTTTGAAATTAGAACAATATTTCAAAATGCCACCTCCAGGCTGGGGAGGGGGGTCTCAGTCAGAGACCTCTCCCCAGGAAGAGTGCCTCTTGCTGGGTCAGAATGCTTGACTGGAGCCTCCGCTTCTGGAGCTCTGACAGACATTAGGCAACATCTCTAAATGTTTGGTAGGGCAGGTTACAGTTTGTAACAGTGGTAGCCACATGCTGACCTTCATAAAACAATGTTATATTTATTCAAAATGAATTTGCAATAAGTTCCATCAGCCCGTAACCTACCGTGATATGTACATTTTATACGTACGTCACCTACCGCGATACGTACATTTTTCACCTAAAAAAAATATCACTTTTTATAATATAATGTTAAAATTATTATTAAAACTGTTTGCTATTATAGCTTCCAGAGTCATATTAAGAAATTAGAAAAAACATTTCAAAGTCTCAGATATGTATTTATTTAGATGTTGTAAATGAAAATTTCATGGCTGAGGTTGGATTTGAACCCCCGCTCTTCTAGGTGGAGGGCAATGTTGTTATCCACTCTGCTACACCCCTTAACCCTGTTTTATAATTCAGTGTTCCCTGTACAGCCTCCCTCCTTCTGTACACCTTGGCCCCTCCTAACTACTTATAATTAAATAAGCTATGGTCTCAGCCAATAGAAAAAGCTTCCCCGTTTTTCCCCTCCTACCCGTAGTTGTGTAGTGCAGTTTCAGACACAGCAATGTTATATTTATTAAAAATTTATTTCCAATAAGTCCCAACATCGGCCCGTAACCTACCGTGATATGTACATTTTATAGGTACGTCACCTACCGCAATATGTACATTTAGGACCTCAAGAAAAATGCCACTTTTTATAATATAATGTTAAATTTTTTATTAAAACTGTTTGCAAATATAGCTTCCAGAGTCCTATTAAGAAATTAGAAAAATATTTCAAAGTCTCAGATATATATTTACTTTAATTCTGCTACACCCCCCTTAGCCCCTATATATAGGGGGCAGATAGCCGTTTTATACTTCCATGTTGCCTGTACAGCCTCCCTCCTTCCGTACACCTTGGCTCCTTCTAAACATGCATAATTAAATAAGCTACGGTCCGTAGTTGTGGTCGTGTAGTGCAGTTTCAGACACGTTGGTACTATGCTGGGTGGGCAAATAAGCAATTAACCAATGGAACCAGGCCCGTACAGCATCGCTTCTTCCGTACGCCTAATTTTTTCCACAGTGAGATCAAACAACACGTATTGCAAGACATAGGAGGGGGCTATGCGTTCTCAAGTGGGCTTGTTTCGATCCTCTTTGTTTACCCTTTGGTTTGGTACCAAGTTTGTGAGCCTACGTTGCTCCTATGTCGAACGGTGGCAAAAAACACTTCTTTTTAGGAGGCCCTGATTAAGGCCTCATTAAGGTCCAAAACCAGCTGCTGGGAGACAAAAGAAAGAACTACATGGGCTCGAGTGGGCTTGTTTCGATCGTCTCGATTTACTCTTTTGTTTGGTGCCAAGTTTGTGAGCCGTCGTTGCTCCTATGCCGAATGGTGGCACAAAACACACTGCTTCTTAGAAGCAGTGTGTTTTGTGCATCTCTTTTTCATATTTCAAACGTGTGCCATTCTTAGACGCAAGCACCCAGAGGCACAAAAATCACAGACGGCGGTTGAGGGGCGAGCTAGAACTCATATCTGAATTTTGGTATCGCTGCGCATAGATAAACCTTTCTGCCTCAGCTTTTGAGACTCAAATACTGTCTTGAGCCCTTAGGAAGTTGGCTGATTTTTTCGGGGCAATCAGCTTTTGTTGTTTTTTTTCACAGGAGGCTGATTTTAACATATTTTGTAGGTGACCTTATTAGGAGTAGAACCTGTGATTTTAAACTCCCTGGGTGGTTCCACGTGGACACAGTAGAGGTCAAAAGGTGAAAATGTGCAACCTTTGATGGCACACAGCTCCAACTCGGCATACAGGAGCCCCTTTGAGGCATCTACCAACAGGGCAAAGCTCACACCTGTATCCTCTTCCTATAGCTACTTCCTTTTTTCCAATGAGATAAGATGTGGTTAGTGGCATGTTGTAGAGCACTTCCAGGACATGATCATTTATAAGGTTGGTCCAAATCCATGAGCTGCAAAGGCCTCAATAATCACAAATAAAATATTGCTTGGCTGATGGCATAGCTCCAGAAACAAAACAGGCCCAGAGTTCCACTCTTGGCCATATGCTGCAGTAACATTTACCACCACCATTGGTGCTATTGATATTTGGACAGGCCTGTACACCATCCCTCCTTCTGTACACCTTGGCCCCTCCTAAACGCGCATAATTAAATAAGCCACGGTCTCGGCCAATAGCAAAAGCTTCCCCACTTTTCCCCTCCCGCCCGTAGTTGCGTTCGTGCAGTGTACTTTCCAAACCGTTGGTGGCGCTATGCTGGGTGGGCTTATAAGCCATTCTAAAGCAATGGAACCAGGCCCGTACAGCATCCCTCCTTCCGCACACCTTGGCACCTCCTAAATGCGCATAATTAAATGAGCCATGGTCTCGACCAATAGCAAAAGCTTCCCCACTTTTCCCCTCCCGCCCGTAGTTGCGTTCGTGCAGTGTACTTTCCAAACCGTTGGTGGCGCTATGCTGGTGGGCTTATAAGCCATTCTAAAGCAATGGAACCAGGCCCGTACAGCATCCCTCCTTCCGCACACCTTGGCACCTCCTAAATGCGCATAATTATTGTGCAGTGCACGAACACAACCACGCTGGTACCGCACTGGTACCGCTCTTCAGTCATTTGTCAGAGCAGATATGTTACTGTGTTGGATGTATTTTTTATAGTCTATGATTGGATATGGTGCTGCAGCCCAGCAAAGATGAAAAAAATCTGTTCTTCAACCCTAGTGCCTCAAAAAGGAGGATAAATACGCGTCTGGCTTGATGCTGCACCGGACGCCGGACAGAACATTTAAAATCCGGACTGTCCAGCCTAAGCCTAGGTTGACTAGGTTGACACCTGGTCAACCTTGTCTGGTAGTAGCGCTGTTTAGTCAAAATAAGCTTTTTCTGCATTCAACATTAATTATTTAATCTGTTTATCTCTTTATGCCTTAACTTCTTTTTTCAAAGATGTTGAATGCTCGTTTTGTATTTTTTTTCAATCATTCTTCTAATTCTCTGAACCTCTTCTGTCTAGTTTTATTCTCATAAGAACAAATTGTTATCCTTCCTCTTATCACAGCTTTTAACACAACCCACAGTATTGGTGGTGTCATTTCCGTATTATCATTAAGATGTAAGTGGGACCCAATTGCTGTTTTTCTTTAATCATACTGTTGTTTAGAAGATTTTAGTTCATCTTCCAGTAAGTACATTTCCTCTTGGTCTCTAGGTTGACTGTCAGAATCACAGGGAAATGGTCTGACAATGTAATAGAACCTATTTTACATTTCACTTGTCTATGTAAATCTCTCCTGAAGGTAAAACATAGTCTACCCGAGAATAAACATTGTGGCTTGGTGAATATTGGGTGAAGCACTGGGAACTGGGATTTAAGTCCTTCCACACATCCACTATTCCCACTTCGTTCATTAGGGTTTAAATTTTTTGTTGATGTTGCTTGCATCAGATCTGCCATTAGATTAATCTGTTTTTGGGTTCAACCTGGTATTAAACCATGTAATAGGAGCCCATGACATTTGGTTGTCATCAGTTCAAAAATGTATCTGTAAAAGTCCCCGTTACTACCTGGAGGAACGTATATATTTAGCATGTTAACCTCAATATTCATTTTGCCTTTAAACAAAACAAATGTACCCTCTTTGTCTTTGTGTTTAGAAAGAAAGTTTATTGTTCTAAAAATTAGAATCACTACTCCTCATCTTCTCCCCAAACTATGTTAGGAAAAAAGACATATTTAAAGCCTGATTTGTGTAGTTTTGCATGCTCAACGTCATCGAGGTGTGATTCTTGCATGAAAGCTATTTGAATTTGGTCTCTCTTTAATTTATTTTTTTATTTTTTTTGATTTTTCACAGCTCTAGTGGCTTGCTTTTTAAACACAGTA
Organism: Fundulus heteroclitus; assembly: GCF_011125445.2. NCBI lineage: Eukaryota > Metazoa > Chordata > Actinopteri > Cyprinodontiformes > Fundulidae > Fundulus > Fundulus heteroclitus. The sequence continues at coordinate 31,849,879 of NC_046375.1, forward strand.
GGCTGACAGGAAGGGGGATGGAAGAGGGGGAGAGACATGCAGCAAAGGACCACAGGTCGGAGTCGAACCCGGGTCGACCGTGTCGAGGACCAAGGCCTCTGTACATGGGTCACGCTACCCGCTGCACGACCAGCACGCCCCTCTCTTTAATTTTTGTATTTGTTCTCTCTTGATTGGGTTGAGTACACTATTGATGTTAAAGGAAGCCACCTTTATTGTTTTATTCATCTATGTAATCCCACCCACCACTTCACTCCAGATTTTTGCAAGCCTGATGCTAATAAAAAAATAATTGAATAAGCAGAAACTGAACAAATAACACAAAAACTAAATTCAAACAAAGCACATTCAGTTCATCTCCCAATGTAGGGGTCTGTGAACTAGACCATATTGAGCATCTCAGAAGATGCTCTAAATGGACATCCCTCTTCATGTACTTGGGTGAAAGTTCTCAACCTGTCATAGCTGTTACATCAAATAGAAGTAGTTGTTCTCCTTTGTGCACTTTTCCGCTTTCCTCCAGGTCAGCGGCCGAATCTGTTCCACCAGTGTCTCCGGGGGTTTGACGATCCTCACCTTATAGCCTCTGGCTGCCAGGTCCTCTGTTGCTTCCTCGATGGTTTCATAGATTTTGGTCCCATTTTTGTATGACGCTTTCAACCTGGGTGGAAAGAGCGTCTGGAATGAGACTTTGTTCTCATTCAACACTTTGTAGACCTCTGCATATCCTCTCCTCTTCTGAAGGATCGGGTAGTCATGGTCCATCTTAATTAGGGTTTCATTCCATCTAAATCCCTTGCTCTGCCATGCCTTGTGGAGGATCGCTTCTTTTGTCCTCAAACTCAGAAACTTCACTATAATGGATAGAGGTGGCACGTCTTCTGGTGGTCAAGGCCCCAGTGAGTGGTGGAGGCTCGTTCAATGTGGAGGTCAGTCATACTGCTAGTGAGCTTTAACCCGTCACGGCGGAGGCTCTCTAAGAACGGCGCCACTGTAGCTCATTCACTCTCGACACTCTCGGATCCCAGTGGAACTCCGTAAGGAACATGCTGGAACATATTACAGCATGTTCCTTACGTTTTCATGCCTCAATCAACTCTCTAGCGCCATTAGCTTATCTTCCAGATGTATGTTCAGCTTTAACGTGTAGGTCAGAACCTCGTCTGTGTTCCAAGTTCTGTCCTATAGCTTTCCGCTACGCTCTTCCACATCTCACTGTCTATTATTTACTTTGCCGATTTCTTCTTTTATCGTTTCCAGTTGTTCTCTATTTTCGTTTCAAAATCCTCTCAGCTCTTTCAGAATCAATTCCAGGTCGCCCACTGCTGCTGCTCTGTTGGTGTTACCTCATTTGCTAGTTGTTAGCTTTAGCCTCACATTCACACCAGTACCCTCCTGCCTCGTCACTCATTGGCAAAGTCAATAAGATATCCAGCTAAACGTCTAACCCCTTTCCGGTTGTCGCTTTCAACTTATTTAAAGGTATACTATGCAACCGGGGTTGATTTTCCAGCGAGGCTCCCCCCAGAGGGCGAAAGTAAAAGTGCTAGGCGAGGTGGTTTGAGCTTAGCAGACAGGCGAACGCAACGAAAAGTGGAAAAAACGGCAGTACAAACAATGACTAACACAGTGAAGGTATGAACATCAAGCTTCCCGCAGCGCTATCTTGGCGAGGCGGCGGCCACGCCAAGCCGCGGCCGCCGCCGCCTCGCCAAGCCGCGGCCGCCACCGCTGCCTCGCCAAGCCGCGGCCGCGGCCGCCTCGGCAGTTTTATTATTATTATTTTTTTTTTTTTTTTTTATGTTGGCGAGACGCTACCGCCGCTGCCTCGCCAAGCCGCAGCCGCCTCGCCGCGGCCGCAGCGGTAGCGTCTTGCCAACATAAAAAAAATAAAAAAAAAATATAATAATAATAATAATAAAACTCAATATGCTTGCATGTTTATTTGACGTTAACACGCGGTTCTTTGTTGTTGCTTTCGCGCGTGCATATAGTGAATGGCAGGGCAAAAATACATGGAGTTCTCGCCGTAAAGCAAGACTTCTGTGTGTGTGGGCCGTGAGCTCTTGCAATTGCAAGTGCGGTATTTCCCCCACAGACCCCCAGGGCGGCCGAGAAAACCTTTGTTCGACCTGAAATGACTCATTTAATCATCCAAAATGGTATGGAACATATTAATTAACTGAAAAATGTTGCATAGTAGCAGACAGCAGAAGCGGTTTTTGGAACAGGTGAACCAGGCAGCCGCCCCCAGGGTGGCACTTTTTTCAATCACACAGACACACATTCAAAAGAAATTGAAAATAATCTGTGACCCAAAAATGGTTCCCCATTATCTATCACATCGCTGTGTGAAGAATCGGTGCCCCTTCCAGCTGTGGCGCCCTGCTTGTTAGGAGAAGATTCTGCCATTAATATGGCGAGGCTTGGCGTGGCCGCCGCCTCGCCAAGATAGCGCTGCGGGAAGCTTGATGTTCATACCTTCACTGTGTTAGTCATTGTTTGTACTGCCGTTTTTTCCACTTTTCGTTGCGTTCGCCTGTCACACTGCACAGAGGCTGACAGGCTGAAGGCCAAATGAGACGAGGAAAGGCCATGAGGAGGAGCAGTTCCCTTCTGGGTCTCTCAAATAGGCCGGCAGCAACAGGGCTGCAGGAGATCCACTCTTCAGTACAATTGTCTAATAGAATTAAGGCCGCTTTTCCAGTAGTACCAACTTTGAGCGGTGGCTAAAGTCAGACACACCACCATGGCGCAAGGGGCCATGGAAGTTTGGGAGGATTCCCAACTGGCTGGTCTGTTTCACACAGAACCGGTCGTTGGTCAAACTGTTTTTTTATTTGTCTTTCTACCCAATAATAAAACGCAGCTGCGGTTATGTGACCGCAAGTGACACAGTAGGCTACATCAGACAAAGTCAGTCTGATATTATGCCAGATACAACTGGCCCCTCATTATCAAAATAGCAAGAAAGAAACTGGAGCGATTTAAAGAATGGAAAGAATGGAGTGAAGTAAAGAAAATGTCTGCAGGATGCAGCCTGTGCACAATATCCAATCAACCAGGCCAGTAGTGGGCCAAGCAGCATGACTGCAGGTTAGCAAACAGTCCCTACATGGTATCATCCCAAACTTGGCAGATATTATGTTTGTGTTTTGGATGTGTTCAGGGGAAACAGAACATTAAAGGTTACACTATATCTGTATAAATAATTGCGCTGCTTAATCAATTAAAGTGAGAGCCTGTTTAAGGGATAATATTTTAATAAGTATAGACTATAGCCCGTTTTTCTGTTGTGTTTTTACCTTCATTTTTTACAACCCCAAGAAAAATATAAAAAATTTAGTAATTCCCTTACTGTGTTTGTGTGTTTAACTTTTTCCTTATTTGTTGCTGTTATTATTAGTTGTAGCTGAGGAGGCCAGTTTCAGTCATGGAATCGATGCAGAGGGACATAATAATGCCAGTTATAGCAGGAGGAGGAGACAGAAGAGGAAGGACAGGAGAAAGAGAAGGTGAACCAGGAGGAGGAGGAGGAGGAGGAGTAAGAACTACCTAAATACAGTGCCAGTTATGGGTGCAGGGCTGTGTTGGTAATAGATGTTTGTATTGAATCATATAAAACCTCCAAGGATTGCAGTGCAAACCAAGCTGCTTGTTTAGTAAATTTTTAAAAAGTGTAGTGTTATTTGTTGTTTTACATATGTTTGGGGGGGTCTCTCTTCCAAGAGATAGGGGACTGTGACATAAGCATTTGAAAAATAACAAGAATAACAACATTTTAAACAAAAGGGTGTGAGGCATAATGAATATGTAAATGGAAAAATAATAACTGTACAGTTATTTACAGAGATCTTATGTGATTATTTACATAATCACATAAGATTATGATCAGCAATGATGTCAATGATTAAAAATGATTTTCCTGACAGAGTTCTAATATTTAATAAAACTAGTTTATCTTAGTGGTTGATATTATCTCTGAGGCTGCTCGTATCTGACAAATTATGGCTTTTAAGTATGATTGTTTATTACTGTTTGTTATTCTTTTAGCTTTGTTCTTTTTGCTATGGTTTAGTGCAAAATATTTACAGCAATCTCCCAATCAGGGGCCAAAGCTTCTTCCAGAAATTAACATTTCTGATGGAGTTACCACTGCGGCCCAATGTGCATCACAGTGGAGTGATTTCAAATGTCCTGAGCACAGAGACGTTCACCATCCTTGAGATGTGGAGGAGACACATTAGGAGGTCCGGGGGCTCTGTGGCTTTTATAAGATGCTGGTTTAGTAGTAGAGCTTGGATGATGAGGGGGGTTGTGTGGAGAAGATGTAAGATCTATACAGGGTGTTGTATCCCAATTGTAAAAAAACAACAACAACTTTGTAATGTTAGTGAAATCCAGGGAAGCGGCATCTGCTGTGTCCCAGGGAAGGGACATCTCTGAGAGGGGAGAGAGGGGAGTCTCGGCCGGTGTCTGGGGGGAGGGAGGTGTTGGGTTTTCTGTTGGGGTTATGGGCAGGTCCATTTTTTGTCCTGTTGAGGTTTGGAGGTAATCCTGCTGTAATATTGATGAAGTCTCTTCCTGACTATCTTGGCTGTACTGGGTTTATCATTTGTTTCTGCATTTGATGTAATTTGTTTAAGGTCACAACTGCTCTTGTCTTGTTCATAGAGTAGAGCATGTTGGAAATTACGAATTTTACATCTGAGGTATTTAGAGAGAGATTTCTTGTCTCCCCAAAAAATACAAGTTGTCATTAAATTTCAAAGAGGTTTTACCACATGCTTTTTTCAGCCAGTTATTAAGCATCAGCAATCTAATCATAAAAAACTCATCTCAACAAATAAATGGACACAAGAAGGCGCTGAGAAAAACATTGACATTAGGACCTTCAACTTTATTTCACAGACGAATGAAATCCTACCTCAATACTTCTAATTCTTTCATGATAATGTCACCCAAAGCTCCAGTGTGTATTATAAGTTATTCTGGGGCCTCTTTTATGGTCTCTAGAATACTATCAGAGATATAAGACACCCAGTTAAGGTCATTGATAGAGTTAAGTTTAATAACCCTTTTATCCTGGAAAGAAAACCAACACAAACACAAGTTTAGACTCTTCTCAAAGAAAGAGGGCAGAGGGCCAGAAACGTAAGAACGTTTTCATCACAGTCTCGGCTCCAATCTGCGCTGGTTACCTCTGTCTCTTTGCCTGTATTATCAGATATCGAAGAAGGGGCAGGAGGAGTCAGGAGTTTACAACATGGGGGTTAAGGAACAAAAGAAAAGACAAGGGGGTTTTTACAACATGGGGTTTGCACACAAAGAGATGTAGGATTAACATATTCAGCAAGATATTCCTTGTCTGGGAGAAACATCTGTTTCTGTGAAGTTAAAACAGTAGACCATTCCTTAATTAAAAGAAAATTATTACATTCACATTTTTTTTAACAGTCATACATCATCACTTCTGTGTTTTCTTCTTACAGAACTGTTTAATCTGCATTACATAAATGTTTCTGGCCCTGTGGCTCACCCTATCACTAGCAGCTTAAAGGCATACTATGCAACATTTTTCAGTTAATTAATATGTTCCATACCATTTTGGATGATTAAATGAGTCATTTCAGGTCGAACAAAGGTTTTCTCGGCCGCCGTGGGGGTCTGTGGGGGAAATACCGCACTTGCAATTGCAAGAGCCCTCGGCCCGCACACACAGGCTCAGAAATCTTGCTTTATGGCGAGAACTCGATGTGTTTTTGCCCTGCCATTCACTATATGCACGCGCGAAAGCAACAACAAAGAACCGAGTGTTAACGTCAAATAAACATGCAAGCATATCGAGTTTTATTATTATTATTATTACTATTTATTTTATTTTTTTTATGTTGGCGAGACGCTACCGCGGCGGCGAGGCGGCGGCTGCCGCGGCTTGGCAAGGAGGCGGCGGTAGCGTCTCGCCAACATAAAATAATAATAATAATAATAATAATAATAATAATAATAATAATAATAAAAACTGGCGAGGCGGCGGCAGCGGCGGCAGCGGCGGCGGCGGCTTGGCGAGGCGGCGGCTGCGGCTTGGTGAGGCGGCGGCGGTAGCGTCTCGCCAACATAAAATAATAATAATAATAATAATAATAATAATAATAATAATAATAATAATAAAACTGAGATAGATAGCGCTGCGGGAAGCTTGATGTTCATACCTTCACTGTGTTAGTCATTGTTTGTACTGTCGTTTTTTCCACTTTTCGTTGCGTTCGCCTGTCTGCTAAGCTCAAAGCAACCGCGCCTGGCTTGACGGAGAAACCAGAACAGCTGAGCATCTTTACGACAGTGCACTTTTACTTTCGCCCTCTGGGGGGAGCCTCGCTGGAAAATCAACCCCGGTTGCATAGTATACCTTTAAGAGAAGATTGCTTAGAACAAAGATTGTTGTCATACCTTTGATTGTTGTCAGGAAATGGACTATATTCCTAGATGTCATGTTGCAGTGATGCAAATCTGTTTTTTATTGGAATTCCAAAATTTCCAGCTGCTTCATAAAAAAGTAACGTAGCCCATACAGAAAATAAATGAAATAAAATACATCCTTGAGAGTCCATCCATCCATCCATCCATCCATTTTCCGACAAGCTTATCCCTGTTGGGGTCGCGAGGGATGCTGGCACCTATCTCCAGCTGTCAATGACCGAAAGGGAAGGGTACACCCTGAACAGGTTCCTTGAGAGTCACTGATCTAAATTGAATTGAATTTCTTTATTTCTCTCCCATGGGGACAATTTTGTTTCAGTTCAGCCCATCAAAAGAAAGATTTACATGGGTAGATGGGAGACTGCGGCTGCAGCCTTTTAAGGTGCCGCCTTCTTGCAGAGGGGAGAAAGGACATTAGGAGGGTTCAAGGGAAAAAAGAGTGCATTGCTCGCACTGTCTCTCTGACAATTCGAGCAATGGTAGGCTTTTCGAATGGGGGGAGGGGGGGACATCTAGGTCCAGTACACCAAGTGAGCAGCACTTACGCACGCATCCACCCTAGGTTCCTTTCCCAGGGGGAAAAACAATCAGGCACAGCAAATGCGGTGAGTCACAGTGGGGTGTATTTATCACCATGTTCATGTGTGTGTGTGTGTGTGTGTGTGTGTGTGTGTGTGTGTGTGTGTGTGAGTCTCTCCAGCTGCCCCCCTCCAGCCATAGTCTTAGACGGTATATTATCAGCAGTTCAAGATCCAGCTTGTGGTTTTGTTCACTAAGCAAAGTAGTTTAGTTACACATTTCTGTAGTTTTGGTAAGAGATAAAGAGTTCAGGGCAAAAGAATGCAAGCAAACTGAGCAGAGGGAAAAAACGAGAAGCTAACTTTTCATTCATTGCATTATTGTTCACTCAAAGTTTAGAAATTGTTTGCAGACCGGTTAATGTCCACTTTATTGGGTTTCGATAACTGTAAGCACGATAATAATATTCCTGGCTCTCAATACACCTCCACACATACTTCTTCACAAAAGTAGCAGTCACAGTTTTACAACACCAGATGTGCTGCTTTCTTTTTGCCTTTCATCTTCTTGTTGTGAAGTGGTTGGCTCCCTTTGTAGGCTCCGATTACTAAAAAACATTGTTATCGCTATTATTATTTTTTTTCTGTATACAGTGTGCTTCTGTGTGACTCCAACCCATTAATTAGTAGCGTAACCAAGCTTTCTGGGATTGTTATTAACATCGGCATCGCATGAGTTAGAAGAAGACTGGACTCGGAGCTGGAGTTTTTGGTCACTGCAAATCTCAGCTCCTCCAACAGTTTCTATACAAAGCACACTATATCTGCACAATGACAATCTTTGAGTGGCATTTAAAAATAGCGCACATTAAATATAACAATATTGATATGATTGATGTTACAACAATAATAACCCAAAAACACATGTTTTATTGGGTGTTTGTTAGAGTCTGATGACAGAGGAGGAAAGGGACCTCCTGAAATGCTCAGTACTGTGTTTCAGGATTCCAACAGTGTTGTAATGTCTGCTTCTTATGAACAAATTTGATAATGTGATGGATGTTGAATTTGTAAATAAAAAAACTAAAAATGCAGTATTAGCTGTGAGTACTGGTCACTGGGTTATGCTTAAAATGTTTGTTAAAAGGAAAAATAACAAAAACTTGATGATGGAATCAGAATCAAGTTTATTGCCAAGTAGGTTTGCACTTACAAGGAATTTGACTTGGTGTTGATGGTGCAGACAAAATAGATATATATACAGAGTAGACTGTGCGTTAATGTAATGCAGATGCTCTAGAGATGCTACGTTGGTGTAGCTTGTAGGTCCGCAACGGGGGAAGGAGAGAAACAGAGTCAAGTGTCACGGGCAGCTCCTGACCTTGTTGATCAGGCTGGTAGCGGATAGGAAAAAAATGTTCTTGTGGTGTGAGGTTTTGGTCCTGATGCACCGCAGCCTCCTGCCAGAGGGAAGTGTCTGAAATATTTTGTGACTGGGGTGCAAGGGATCAGCCACATTCTTCCCTGCACAACCCAGAGTCCTGGAGGCGTACAGGTCCTGGAGAGATGGAAAATTGCAGCCAATCACCTTCTCTGCAGACCGAATGACACGGTACAGTCTGCCCTTGTCCTTGGCAGTGGCACCAGCATACCAGATGGTGATGGAGAAGGTGAGGATGGACTCAATGATGGAGGAGTAGAAGTGCACCATCATTGTCCTTGGCAGGTTGAATTTCTTCAGCTGCCGCAGGAAGTACATCCTCTGCTGGGCTTTCTTGGTGAGGAAGTTGATGTTCAGCTCCCACTTTAGGTCCTGGGAGATGATAGTTCCCAGGAAGCAGAAAGATTCCACAGTGTCAATTGTGGAGTCATAGAGGGTGATGGGAATAGCTGGGGCTGAGTTCTTCCTGAAGTCCACAACCATCTCCACTGTTTTTAGAGCGTTGAGCTCCAGGTTGTTTTCCCTGCACCAGGTCGCCCGATTGTCAGCTTCCCACCTGTAGGCGGACTCGTCACCATCAGAGATAAGTCCGATGAGGGTGGTGGTTCAGAAGCTTGACAGACTGATGTCTGGAGGTGTAGCTGTTGGTGTACAGGTAGAAGAGCAGAGGAGAAAGAACACAGCCCTGGGGGGAATCAGTGCTGATGAGCTGTAAGTCGGAGACATGTTTTCCCAGCTTCACGTGCTGCTTCCTGTCAGACAGGGAGTCTGTAATCCACCTGCAGGTGGAGACAGGCACACTCAGCTGGGAAAGCTTCTCCTGAAGCAGAGCTGGCTTAGGTTCCTGGCATAGGTACCTGTGGAATCCAGGTGCTGGAGGATGTAGAGAAGGGCCAGGTTGACAGCATTCTTATGCCGACCTGTTAGCTCTGTAGGCAAACTGTAAGGGTGACGGGTCTAAAGTCATTAAGTCCTGTGGACCTTGGCTTCTTGGGAACAGGGATAATAGTGGAGGATTTGAAGCAGGTTGGCATGTGACATATTGCCAGTGAGGTGTTAAAAATGTCTGTGAACACTGCCGACAGCTGATGAGCACAGTGCTTTAAGGTGGATGGAGAGACAGAATCTGGTCCAGCAGCTTTCCGGGGGTTCTGTCTTCTGAAGAGTTTGTTAACATCTCTCTTGTGTATGGAAGGAGTTGTCACTAAGGTGGATAGAGGGGAGGAGGGGTGTGCCTTTAAGGTGGGTATTGTAAGAGGTGCCCAGGCCCCAGGTGAGGTGGGGAAGGTGGAGGTGATCTGTTGGTAGGTGTCGTGGGGGGTGGTTGCAGGACTGTCCCTTTGTCTGCTGAAACGACAGAGGAAGTTGTTCAGGTTGTTTGGGGGGGGGGGGGGGGGGGGTTAGGGTTAGGTTTGTAATTTTTGATCTGCCTAAGCCTTTTCCAGACAGACGCAGAGTCGTTGGCTGAAAACTGGTTTAGCAGCTTCTCAGAATAGTTTAGCTTCTTTCACTGCCTTACTAAACTTGTATTTTGCATCTTTGAATCTGCATTTGTCTCCACTCCTGAAGGCCTCTTCCTTATCCAACCTTAACCTTCTGAGTTTGGCTGTGAACCAGGGTTTGTCGTTATTGTAACTTACCCTGGTTCATGATGGAACACAGTAGTCCTCACAGAAGCTGATGTATGATGTCACAACGTCTGTGTACTCATCCAAACTGTTGGTAGCAGCCCTGAAGACATCCCAGTCAGTATAATCCAAACACGCCTGAATATCCTCCGCAGCTTCACTGGACCACATCTTTGATGTCCTGACTACAGGTTTGCAGAGCTTTAGTTTCTTCCCGTAAGCAGGAATCAGGTGAACCATGACGTGGTCAGACTGGCCCAGTGCAGCACGGGGACGGCATGATAAGCATCCCTGACTGTGGTGTAACAGTGATCCAGAATGTTATCCTGTCTGATCGAGCATTTAATAAACTGTCTATATTTAGGAAGTTCAAGAGTGAGGTTTCCTTTGTTAAAGTCACCAAAGGAAATAACTAAGGAGTCCGGATTGCTCCGCTCCACATTCAGTATCTGGTGTGTGAGCATGCGCTGTGCTACCTGCACGTTTGCATGCAGCACGATGTAAACACCGACCAGAATGAATGAAGCAAACTTGCAGGGTGAATAAAAAGGCTTACAGTTTATGATGAAGGATTCCAGGTCAGGATGTAAAAACAGATTCCTCCACCTTTTGCTTTGCCAGAGTTTTGTGTCTCTGTCCTCTCTGTGGAGTTGGAAGCCTGCCAGCTGCAGCACAGAGTCCGGTATTAATCCACACAGCCACATCTCCGTGAAGCACAAAACAGCAGATGAAGAGAAGTCCCTGTTTTTTTCCCAACAGCAGTTGTAATTTAGTTGATTAGCAGTTTGTTGGCCAGGGAACGCACGTTAGAGAGGATTATGCCTGGTAACGGTGAGTGGAGTCCGCGCTGGCGAAGACGCACAAGCGCACCGGCGTGTTTCCCTCTCCTCCGGCGTTTGCTGCGTGAGGTAAGGTGAGCCCAACCTTTGACCAGAATGTCCAAAATTTCCAGTTTAGGGAGAGGAAAAGTGGGGAATAAATTCTCTGATGATGTTGCCCTGATGTTCATGAGCTCTTCTCTGGTGAAAGAGCTCCGGGGTATCATCGCAAAAACCAGAGTTAAGTTGTAAAATAAAACAAAAAAGTGGACACCAACACACCATGGCAGCCGTCCGCGGCCCAATCTCAATAAGGAAGGCAGCAGTCCAGAACAAAGCAGATGAAAGGCTGTGCTGAGGGCAGGCTGCAGATCTGTGAGACGGTCAAGGGTCATAGACGGAGAAGGCGGGCAGTAAAAGGCAGATAGATCCAGAGGGCAAGACAGGAATTGTGGTCATGATTAGAGCTGCAACTAACGATTATTTTAATAATCGATTAATCTGTCGATTATTAGTTCGATTAATCGATGAATCGGATAAAAAATTAAATAATAAAAAGCATTAATTTTCAACCCTTTATTGAAAAATATAACTGACAGTGCAAAACATATTTAGAAAGTGCACAAACAGATTGCTCCTTGAACATCCCTGAGCTGTTAAAGTAAAAAAAAATAAAAATAAAAAATGGACTAACACAAAAAACATATACACATCTCAGGTATACTTTACATCTGCCAAATTAAATATATAGGCTTTTTTAAAGTGCACAAAAAGATTTAGATTTTTGTTTAAAGGCACTTGAGCTGTCTTAGGAACAATAAATAATTTATAACGACTAAAAAAAAAGTACAAATCTGAAAACATAACCGCATTTGTTTGAACGTCTGAACTTATCTGCTACACTACTACACTCAGACTCACAAACTCTCTCTCTCTCTCTCACACACACACACACTCACTCTCTCTCACTCTCTTTGTTCAGACATTTTGCATTGCAATGGAAAAATGTTAGCATGTCCACATGCTCCTGGCTCTTTTCTTGGAGGCTATGTTTCCTGCTGCAGAAAACAGCCATTCAGATGGTGTTGAGGTGGCAGGGATGCATAGATAAGACTTGGCTAGCCTGGCCAACATGGGATATCTGTCATTGTTAGCCTTCCACCACAGTAATGGGTTTTCTTCCTTGGCAAGGCTTTTTTTCTTCAAGGTAGATCATTTTAGTGAAGCCCTCATCTTCAACCATCGACAGCGGCCTCATGTCAGTGACAAGCATGTTGAGGATACTATCTGTCAAGACAGCAGCTTGCTGTGGTGTACATGAAGCATTTCCCATCAAGAAGCCTCTCATGGTTTGCTGTTTTTTTCTGGAATCAAAAAGATAGTATTAGTATGTGTAATAGCACAAATTACTTTAATACATACTTACTTGTTGTTTTAGCTACTTGTTGTGTAAAGGCAATTAATAATTCATTACATTTAAATAAGCGCTTTGAGTGCCAAGAAAAGCGCTATATAAATGTATATAAGTGCCATTTGAAATTTTCTTCTAAAATGACCATTTTTATTAAGCTTGTATATTTAATTTCAGTAAATACACTTAAATGACAATTAATAGGTAATCTTCATTGCCATTTAAGTGAAATTACTGAACTTAAATATACAAAATTGATAAAAAATTATCATTTTAGAAGAAAATTTCAAATGGTACTTAGAGGCTTTTGCATCTGAACTCTTCATATATACAGTCCCGGCGGCATGGGCGGGCATTGGGGGGCCGTGCCCGCCCTGTGAGCCAGCTGTGCCCGCCCTGGACTGGAAGCTGTCTTTTGTTTTTATATACCTCGGAGTGGCCATCGTTCTATTAGTATTATCTTTGATGTGTCAATCATACAATTTAACCAATCAAATCAACGACTGAAGGCAACATGCTAGCCAATCACAGATGGAGTGGGGCGGGACACCGAGTTATAGCCTTCAGTCGCCGACGCGGTGTTCGGCTGTGGTCACCGTCGGTGTCGGTAGAGCGGGATGGAAATTTGGTCTGATTACCAAACAATTACAAGAAGTGACAACGAAGCAGACAAGAGCGAGCTGGAAGCAGCGCTATTAATTACTGTTTGAAATGTCAGCACTGAAGTCTAAAGTGGAGTAAACATTGACGCTAGGAGGGTTAGCTAGACAGCTAGCAGCACCAGGAGCAGATCTACTGCCAAACTGGAGAAACTTGGGTTACTTGCAGACAGAAGGGAACTCTGCTTTGTTCTGCTCCTTGCGCTCCATACCTGTTGTAATTACAGAACCTCTTTTAGTGTGAATTTTTACTTCAGTCAGTGTTCAGCCTGATCTCATGCTAATAAGCGTGTAGCTTATGCTGGACTTTGAGTCAAGACACAGCACTACAGGTTACCCTATCTCACTGATAGTTTCCAGTAACCCAACATAAAACCTGCCCAACTTAAAAGAAAAAAAAAAAACCAAATCTCAAACTCTCACGTTAAAAGCACAGAACTATTAAACACATAAGAACTATTAAACATAAGAATATGCCATTAGCACACAACTGCACTGAAGCAAAGAAAAAAACTGTGCATACGGCCTCTGAACAAAATATGCAATCAGACAACCAAATAACACACACAATCTCTTTAACAATCATGATATATCAACCAGAAAAAAAATATTTATAAATAGCTTCCCAACATGAGTTGTAAATCTACCTTAATATAAACTTAATTTCTCTCAGTATAGGTCAATTAAACATATCTCTTACACGCAGTCATGAAATATTTTTAAGTTGATAAGTAGAACTCAACCCCTCCTGGGCGTTTACACTGACCAAACACTTGATTAACCATTATTCTTTTCTTGTTTTATCATACCAATCAATATTATTCATTATAAATACTATTCAATGATGATGTCAGATCGACAGATTCTACTTATTTAAAAAATAAATTGACCAGTATGAGTTGTAGGAGATGGCATTTTATTAAAATGTTTTGGTTTCCTGTCCGACGTTGACAACTATTTTGATATATTTTGTTAGTAATTCTTTCTAAAAGCCCAACAAATGTTGTGAAAAGCTTCCCAATTTTTTTACAACCTGCCCAGTAACTATTTTTGTTCCAGCTAATTGGAACGAAAATTAGGCTTTTGTGTTCAAAAGCCTAATTGGTTGGAAGCCTGCCTAATTTGACAAAACTGACTACACTATTGCTATATATATATATATATATATATATATATATATATATATATATATATATATATATATATATATATATTAAGTAATAAATAAGTAATAAAAAACTTTTTAAAGTGTGCCCCCCTAAAAAAATGGAATGCCCCCCCTGTGATTTGTTTCTGCAGCCGGGTCTGCATATATATATATATATATGAAAATAATACATTTTTAAACATTTTTAAAAATGTAAAATTTAAAATAAATATTACAAATTAAAATTAATCGTTTTCTATTGTTGACGGGATCTAATGTGCTAAGTGCCTGTTCGTATGTGTAGTAAAGGTAACTGAATGCTAACTCCAGCCATGTTGTGGAGCAGAGTGTCATTTCATTCTGTTAATGTTGTTTTCTTTCTGCTGTCATGTATTGACATATAGTTTGCAGGGACTCCTAAGCAACATGTTGCATATGTGCTCCTCCAGTTCACTACTGTGAACTACCGAGGTGTCCTGGTGATCACCGAGGAGGATGTCTTGAAAATTCCTGACCATTCTGCAGGCAAAAACACATAGCCCCAAGTCCCCCTTTGCACTACACACACAACACAAACATAAAGAGCTCTAATTTTTTCTTGCTGGCCACCTATAAATTTTTCTTTTTTGAAAGGACAGTTGAGAGACTCTTTTTGTTGGACACCTGAGCAGTGATTATTTTCCTTTTTGTTTTTCTGTGGAGTAGAGACTCCTGAACTGAAGGACATTTCTTGTGAACCAAGCACACAAGGGTTTTCCTTCCTTGCTATTTCAGGGAAGATTTTGAGTTTGTTTATTTTGTATATGTGTAACAGTACCGGGTATTTTTATAAGGTTTTTATAATATCATTGTTGTTTTTTTCGTTGTTTTTTTATTTTTATTTTTTTTGACACTACTATGCACTAATAAATGATAAGAGATACTGAGGTGTGGTGTATTTCGGTCCCAGAAATGTATTCATGGTTCCTGGTTGATATTAAACTGCTATCAGGACTCTGAGCCTACTATTTTGGTTACATAAGGACTGTAGAACTTGGGTGATGTGCTTTACTTTCTTAGTCTTTAGGCCCGTTTGCACTACACTTTTTTAACCGAGCCGAGAGCAGTCCGAGCTCGGTAACCGAGATAACTATTGTGTGTAAATGGTCAGCAGACTGAACTGGACCGCGCTAGACATAACCGGACCGCGCTAAGTGCAGACCAGTTCCTGAGTAGGTCTCGGGCTGTTTTTTTTATCCTGGTTATCTGATAACGAAGAGCGCATGAGTCATCCGCTTACAGTCAGCTAACTGTCCGCGGTTTTTCCGGCGTGTCTGTCTGCACGTCCCGATTCACACTCCATTCAGACAAATTTCAGACATTCATAATAATACTAGCTTCTTTACCATGCCACACGATTTCCCATAGATGATTCTGCTTAGCAGAGTGATGAACCTCAGTGTCTGACATTGTTTCCGGCGTCTGTAAATCCTTATTAGACGTTCGTTTGTCTTATCCACGTCCCAAAAGCCTACTCTGTCTAACCATAACATCCTGAATGTTACGGGCGCCACCATTTTGATTTGCTCGGTCCCGCCTTCAATCCCAGAGAGCAGCAGTACCGCAGTTGGTCACTAGGAGGCGGGGAGAAACCAAGGAACCGGGATAGCGTGGTGTGTAAACGGTCGTCTCGGCTTGGTTAACTGATCCAAGCTCGGACTGGTCTCGGCTCGGCTCGGTTTAACAAGGGTAGTGTAAATGGGGCTTTTGTGAGGACATGGGCAGCATGCTGTTGTCTGATCGACTTTTTTAGGCACACCTGTGAAAACACAGTTGCAGTAATCGATTAAACAAAAAATAAACGCATGGATAAATTTTTCAAGATCCTGCTGAGGCATTAGTCCTTTAACTCTGCACATTTTCTTCAGGTGATAGAAGGCCGACTTTGTAATTGTGTTTATATGCTGATAAAGGTTCAGGTCTGAGTCCATCACTACACCCAGATTTTGGGCATGATCAGTAGTTACTAGCTGAATGAACTGAAGCTGTGTGCTAACTCTTGATTGCTCCGCTATCTGTCCAAAAATAATTACTTCAGTTTTGTTTTTATTCAATTGAAGAAAATTTTGGCCCAGCCAAGCATTTACTCAGAGCTTGAATGGGTTCATAATCACCTGGTCACATGGTGATGTAAATCTGTATGTCATCTCGATAGTTATGGTAACTAATGTTGTTTTTAAAGATCTGAGCTAGAGGGAGCATGTAGATATTGCATAGGAGGGGACCCAGGATGGACCCTTGGAGAACCCCACATGAGATTTTTGTGGTCTCTGCTGTAAAGTTACCCACTGATACAAAAAAGTCCATGTCCTTTAAGTAGGACCTAAACAAATTGAGCGCTGTACCATATGGCCCTTTCATGATGATACTGCAAAGTCTTTATGACAAAAACTGCAGGTTATGGTGTTTTTCTCCTCAAGATGTTTCTGATAAGCCATGGATAACAAAGGGATTAAGAAATGCCCACAGGAACACTTATAGAATCACTTCTTAAAATGAACAACTAAAGAGGCTGAAGAGAACTACAAGAAATATAAAAACAAGTTAGTATGTATCTTAAAAATATAAAAACTACTACAGTAATTTAATGAGTAAAAACAAAAATAACATTGAAATTTATATCTTTAAATTGCTGAAGTGTGCTATCCAGATTATAATTTAATCAAAAGTAACATCCAGAAATTTTATGTCTCTCACACGCTTATAAATAAAGAAATACCTCCCTCATAGTCCCACAGAGGGTATATTACTCTGCATTTAAGCCATCCCTTAGGGAGCAGTGTGCTACTGACAATGAGTGGCGCACAGGAAGGTCTGAGCCTACATTTACAAATAAAAAGAAAATTATTAATTTATCTGCCTTCTTTTTTTTTAAGAATTTTAACAAGATAATTCGGAATACATTTATAATTTTATTTCACAATGTTTATTAATCCTCACTGAGCTTTATTCTGTCAGTTACATACATCTTCATGCTAAGCTACAAATATATTCTTTAAATTTTTATTCTTCTTAATGGGACATAGTCATGTATTTTGAACATAAAAAGACACAAAAGCCATATATTTATACATTCATATATGCCAAGTGTTCATTCTGATCGTGTTTAATTGCCCTTTTTGAACCTGAAAAGAACGTTGCACCAGGCACAATCAGCATACATAAACATTGTTGTGCCATCTGCCAGCAGTACTGCAGGACTATCAGAAAGCAAGATGGCAACAATCGACACAGCTACTGTAAGAGCCAGCAGACCATCCTGCATAGCCTTGCTGTAAAGTGAGAGCTCAATATGGTTGAAAAACAACACGATGTACAGGGTTAGTGTTACATATTCTTTCTTTTCACACCTCTGCTGCATGTTGGTGACTTGCTTGGCTCCATGACATGACAGACATTTCTATGCTGATGACATTCAGCTCTATTGTTCTTTTAAGCTTAAAGAATATTTTAGATTGTCCAGCTTCATACCCTGTGTTAATGATATTAAACAGTGGCTCTCTGACAACTACTTGCAGGTAAACGCTGATAAGATGGAAACGGAAACGCTCATCATTGTCCCTGAGAACCAAAAACCAGAAATTAAGAAATTGCTGGGTGTATTGGCCTCCTTTGGTAAACCAAGCCTCCGAAACCTTGACATAATTTTTGATTCTGCCATGTCACTAGTGTCATTCTCGCAGATTAATCAGAAACTGTTTCTTTCAGAATAGAAATATTTCTAAGCTTTGAACTTCAGTGTCAAAGGCTAAATTAGAAATGATTATTCATGCTTTTATTTAATCTTATTTTGACTATTGTAACAGCCTTTTTATATGTTTAAATAAGAAAGATCTTGACCATCTGCAGTTAGTGCAAAATGCTGCTGGAAGACTTTACCCAACACAAGAAAAAGATAGCAAATTACCCCAGTTTTAAACTCTTTACATTGGTCACCAGTCCACTTTAGGGTTCATTTTTAAATTTTAGTCTTTACTTTTAGAGCCTTGAGTGCCCATATTACCAAACCATATTTCCCTTCACGTAGTTTGAGATCCTCCATCCAAATGCTGTTAATGGTTCCACAAACTAAATTGATGACCAGAAGGGATCGGTCTTTTAAAGCTGTGGTCCACCTCACTGTGGAATGTGTTGCCTTTATATCAATGCTGTTTTGACTCTTGTGGTAATGCTGACTGATCAAGGGATAAATTTTATGTCCAAACTAGAATCGTTCAACTTCTGAAGAAGTTGAAGAAGGCCCCCGCCTGGTGGTGCACGTAACCGTCAAAGGCAAAGCTTCCGAGTTCCTTGGTCGTAGGCTCTCGTTGCATGGGGATTTTAAATCAAATCTTCTGAGTGAAAAGGAATTGTCTTCGTCAAAACTTGCCGACCAGGAAAACTTTGCGTCCGCAGAGCCGCAAACTGCGTATTTCGATCTGAGACGCAGCTAATGAGCTAATCGGCGACAGCCGACAGTCAATGTTTCCCATTCATTTGCTACGGTAGTCCTAAACCACTACTGACGTGATACACTTTTTTGGCCACAAGCGTCATTTTGGGGGCGTTGTTTCCACCTCTTTTCGTAGAGCCGTTTCTAATAGAAAGAAGAAAAGGCAAAAACGGTCCAAACAAAAGGTCATAACGTTTACATTTGTAACCTCTGCCTTACATAAACACTAGAATTAAATCTTAATAAATAAAAGTATAGACAATTATTTCAGTAACTCAATTCAGTAAGTGAAATACACTATATACAGTTGGACAATGAAACTGAAACACCTCATTTTAGTGTGGGAGGTTTCATGGCTAAATTGGACCAGCCTGGTGGCCAGTCTTCCTTAATTGCACATTGAACCAATAAGAGCAGAGTGTGAAGGTCCAATTAGCAGGGTAAGAGCACAGTTTTGCTCAAAATATTGCAATGCACACAACATTATGGGTGACATGGGTGAGTTCAAAGGAGGACAACTTGTTGGTGCACATTTTGCTGGATGTGTCAAAACTTTCTTCAATTGAATTAAAACAAAACTGAAGTAATAATATTTGGACCAATAGAGGAGAGATCAAAAGTTAGTACACAGCTTCAGTCGCTTCAGCTAGAAACCACTAATTAGGCCTGAAACCTGGGTGTAGTGATGGACTCAGACCTGAACCTACAAAAGCATTTAAAGACAGTTACAAGGTCGGCTTTCTATCACCTGAGGAACATTTCCAAGATTAAAGGACTAATGTCTCAGAAGGATCTGGAAAAACTAATCCATGCGTTCATATTTAGTAGAATTGATTACTGCAATGGTGTTTTCACAGGTCTGCCTAAAAAGTGGATCAGACAGCTACAGCTGATCCAGAACGCTGCTGCCTGCATCCTCACTAAGACCAAGAAACTAGAGCACATCACCCCAGTTCTAAAGTCATTACACTGGGTCCCTGTATCTCAGAGAATAGACTTTAAAATACTTCTGTTAGTCTATAAATCCCTGAATGGCTTAGCACCTAAATACATTACAGACTTGTTATCAGTGTATCAACCCTTCAGACCACTCAGGTCTTCTGGCTCCAGCCTACTCTGCATACCTAGAACCAGAACTAAACAAGGAGAAGCAGCATTTAGTTCCTATGCACTGTAAAAGTGCGGAAAGCCTGAGTTCTTTTAAATCAAGATTAAAAACACATTTGTTTAAAATTGCCTTTGACTGTTCTAGTTAAACTGTTTTACTGTTTTTAATGTTCTTCTTTGTTTCTACATTCTATCTCTACTTTCTTTTATTCTATTTTCTCTCTACATTTTATTTCTACTTGCGTTTATTTTGCTATATTTTAATCATGTAAATGTAACCCCTGTTACCTGAGGGTATTTTATTTTTTGGGCCAACTTCCTTCTGAGGTTGCTTCCTATATTTCATGGGCTACAACGTGTCACTTCCTCTTCCTCCACTGTGGCTGTGGCAAGGATCTGTTGGAGACCAAACAATTCAACCATTTGGATAATCTCTGCAGTTTAAAAAATATTTCAGCGGTGAGTCTTTGGCTTTATACATTTGTTTATTTGTGGGTTGCAAGCGACCGTTTATTTTTTTAGTGGTTTTCAATTGCACTCCATACCTCTAATTGCTAATTTCAGCTGGTTGCTTGTGTTTGGAGTCTGACCAAACAATTCATTTTTTGGTTTTGCACTTGACTCATTTGGCTCATTTCATGAGCCAAAAAGTAGTTATTAAAGCTATTGAGCTATTTTTTATGCTTTATTTTTGAAACCTTTCTTAGGTGTTAAAACAATGGTTTATTTTATGCATGAGAACTAATTTGAAACAGATACATATGATTGTTGCGCAACATTTTTCAACTTTTAGTTTGTCTAAGTATTTGGAAAGGTACTTTAATATGTTAAGTACTGGCTTGAACCTAAGTGCACTTAATGATTTTGTTTTGTAAGATATATATATATATATGTTTGAGGTTACTGAGCCTAATTAAGTGAAATTTGATTGGATTAATTATTCAATTATCATGTTTGTATGTTGCATCAATAATTGTGCATTCATTTGAATTGCTTTAATTTGTCATTTAACATGCCTGTTTAGTTGGTAACCGTTCATAATAGTGGTAAAAAAAAATAAAGGACAAATGAAATGCTCATTTGTCGTTTCCCCCTCCATTTTCATTTGTTTTAGGTCAGGTTTTTTATGGACTGAATGAATTCAAGATGGCGAGCTACCCTGAACTACCTGTGTGGTAGTTACGACCCCTGCCTGTATTTTCCTCTGGAATCTTGGAGGGGACTTTGCATTTTTTTTTGGACTGTGTTATTTTTCCTTTCCATCACGTGGATCCTGGACAGTTCCCTTTTTTTCTTTCTCCTGGTTAAAAAGACTGCATTATTTTCCCCTTTTCTGTGTTTTTTTTTCTTTGGGGAAAGGAAATTTAGAAAATTGAATTGAATTAATTTCATTAACAATGGAATACAAGTCTACAATGACCCTGTAAATTTGTGGTTATTTTGTATGTTTTTCCCTTATGTTTATTGTTAATATTTAATATAATTTCAATTGAAATCTTATACTTTCGTCCTGGTTTTCATTTACACATCAGGCTCCTCAAAGAACCTTTTTCTGATGCTGCTAAATGGTTATCTTGAGTAACATAAAGGAAGCCGTAGTTTGTAGTTCAAGAAGCGTTACATGTGGCGAGCTAGCCAGGAGCCTGATTGTGTAAATGCTTAATTTATTTTGCTGTTAATTTAACTTTAATTTTTCTCAAAGACCAAAAATGGATTTCTTTGAGGAGAACGACATCAATGTTTCTAATTCTGTTGTTATTATTGGTGTGACAAATACTCAAGCAGATGAAGAGGTTTATGATTGTCTTAGTAGTTATGGTAAGATTAAACAAACCTTTACTGTGACTGATATTAATAGTTATTTTTATAAAAACCTGATTGCTGAATTTACTGACCCCGCATCATTAGTCTTATTAAATCCACTCTTGCCATATACTTATAAATCTCAAGTTACTTCAAACCTTGTTTTCCAAATTAAGTCACTTGCAGATGAGCTCTCTGCCACAGCCACAGTGGGAAGCACTCCCCCAACTGACTACCTCCAAGAACTAAAACGAATTGCCCAGCAAAGTGGCCAACCCTTTGAGGAGGTCTTGAAAGGAGTGATGACCCAAATCAGTCAACATTTGGGTATGGTCAGTAGTAAAGAGAGGAGAGATGAAGAAGATGACGACGACGATGACGATGATGATGATGAAGAGACATCTGGAGATGTACTTGCCACAGCGACAGAGCCAGGGAAGGTATTGACACAACCTAAGTTACTTGCTTCTGCCAGAAAGGCACCAACCTCTACAAACCCACCTTTATCTAATCCCAGTGTCAGTGTAGGCCAAAGAGTGTCACTTTCTGGCCATGATCTTAACCCCCCAGATGTCCAGAGAGTAGTCGTGGAACACATTGTTCGGAAAGAAGACATGAGTGTCATGTCATCATCTCCACTTCGACTTCGAACCTTCTCTGGGAAAATTCCAAAACCCACTAATGAAGTTGATTTTGATTCATGGTGTTCTCATGTTAATCTTTTGCGTGCTGACCCAAGTCTTTCTCCACTGCACATCACAAAACGGATGCTGGAGAGTCTTCTCCCTCCAGCTGCAGATTTGGTCAAAAGCCTTGGGGTTAATGCTTTTCCAACAGCTTTGCTGCGAGTGCTTGATTCAGCGTATGGTACAGTGCAAGATGGAGAAGAACTCTTCGCACAGTTTCTGAACTTATTCCAAGACCACGGTGAGCGACCATCTTCCTATTTACAAAGATTGCAGTTGACACTGAGCAAAGTAGTAAACCTTGGTGGGATTCCACCTACTGAAATGAACAAACATTTGTTGAAACAATTTTGCAGAGGATGTTGGGACAATACTGTCATAAATAAGTTACAATTAGAACAGAAAAAAGATAATCCACCTTCATTCTCTGAGTTCTTGGTTATGCTGCGAACTGAAGAGGACAGACAAATGGCAAAAGAAATACTAATGAAGAAGCACATTTCTTCTTTCAAACATCGCGCCAACCTGCAAACACACAGCGCATGTCCCTGTGTCCATTCCGACAGCAGTGTCATAGAAGACCTGAGGAAGCAGGTGTTGGTGCTTCAAAGCCAAATGTCTACTTTGCTGTCAAAGCAAAACTCATCATCCAAAGTTGAATACGAGCAGAAAAAACTAAAGCCGAAGGTCAGCCAAGTTTCCAACAAGCCCAAGCCCTGGTTTTGCTTCAAGTGCGGCGAAGATGGCCACATCGCTCCTGCCTGTACCAGTCCACCAAATCCAAGTCTGGTTGAGAGTAAGCGTCGCCAGCTACGACAAAAACAGCAAGCCTGGGAAGCCAGGAACACCAAAAAGTCAAACTAGAGGCAGCTTTTACAGAGGGGCATGTGGAAGCTGCCGCCAGTCATCGTCCCAACAAACAACTACCTTTGCAACAATTACCAAAGAGACTGGTGGGAACAAAGAGCACTGGACGAATCAAAATCAAAGGAATTGATTTTCATTGTCTTTTCGACTCAGGTTCCCAAGTCACCACTGTCACACACTCTTTCTATAACACCTATCTACAAGACCATGAGATAAAGTCCTTAAATAATCTTCTTGAGGTAGAAGGTGCTAATGGACAGTGTGTACCTTACTGGATATGTGGAACTGAACATGACATTTCCTGCTGAGTTCTTGGGTGAGTCAGTGGATGTTAACACTCTTGCCTTGGTGGTACCAGACCTTAGATCTTCTCAATCCCCTGTCCTTGTTGGAACAAATACATTGGATGTTGTTTATGACAAGTATTTGGAGAACCATCAGTCCGAATTCAACCCAGTGTCACATGGGTATAGATCAGTACTAAAAATTCTAGAACTCAGATGTAAGCTGACAGCCGAAGATCATCAATGGCATCGTAAAGATGCAGACTAGTGATCCACACACCATCCATGCTGGGCAGACCAAAGTACTAGAAGGGTTGGCTATTGCTCCATTCTTGCAAGGTGAGACAGCGGTAATCATACAGCACCCATCTTCGTTCTCCCTGCCTGGTGGTTTGATGGTCAAATCATGTCTTGTCGACTTTCCTTCTCTCCATCCTTGCCACCTGCCGGTAGTAATTACCAATGAATCTGATCACAACATTGTGATTCCTGCCAGAGCTGCAATCGCAGAGATAAGTGGTTTCCAATCAATCCTGCATAAAGAGCAAACTGTCCAATCTGCCAAGTCTACAGAGCCATCAAAGAGCGAGCTGAGCTACAACTTTGGAGATTCACCCCTGTCACCTGAATGGAAGAAACGTGTTACAACCAAACTGAACAGCATCCCAGAAGTCTTTGCAAAGCATGACCTTGATTTTGGCTGTACAGACAGAGTCAAACATCAGATCAAGCTTTCGGACCCAACACCTTTCAAGCAAAGACCCAGACCTATCCATCCCCAGGACCTTGATGCTGTTCGGCAACACATCCAAGAACTTATTGAATTTGGTGTAATACGTGAATCTGACTCACCTTTTGCTTCTCCAATTGTTGTAGTGCGCAAGAAGAATGGCAGTGTGAGGCTCTGTATTGACTACAGAAAACTAAATGCACAAACCATCAAAGATGCATATGCTTTGCCCAAACTGGAAGATGCCTTCACAGCTCTTTCTGGATCAGAGTGGTTCTCTGTTTTGGACTTGAAATCGGGCTATTATCAAATTGAAATGGAGGAGCTGGATAAGAACAAAACTGCTTTTGTCTGCCCACTAAGATTTTGGGAGTTCAACCGCATGCCGCAGGGAGTAACGAACGCTCCGAGCACATTCCAACGGCTCATGGAAAAATGCATGGGAGACATGAACCTGAAAGAGGTACTCGTTTTTATTGATGACCTGATTGTATTTTCCCAAACACTGGAAGAACATGAGGAGCGTTTAATGAAAGTGCTTCATCGACTGAAGGAGTTTGGGTTGAAGCTGTCAGTGCAGAAATGTGTCTTCTTTCAAACTTCTGTTCGTTACCTGGGGCATGTGGTGTCAAGAAAAGGAGTAGAGACGGACCCTGAAAAGATTGCCACTCTCAAAACCTGGCCGGTGCCACGCAACCTCAAAGATCTTCGCTCATTCCTTGGCTTTGCAGGATATTACCGGAGGTTTGTGCAGGGATACTCAACAATTGCAAAACCTCTGAATGACCTAACATCAGGATATCCATCCAGCCAGAAGTTGAAGCAGTCTATTAAACCTCAGTGCTACTTCAACCCAAAAGAACCATTTGGTGGCCGTTGGACACCTGCTTGTCAGCAGGCATTTGAGGACATCATCCAAAAGCTCACTTCCGCCCCTGTACTTGCCTTTGCCGACCCCTGCAAACCTTACATCCTGCACACGGATGCTAGCTTGATTGGCCTGGGTGCAGTGTTATACCAGGAGCATGAGGGGAGAAACAGAGTTGTTGCATATGCTAGCAGAGGCTTGTCACGCAGTGAAAGTAGATACTCCGCCTATAAACTGGAGTTTCTGGCACTCAAGTGGGCGGTAACTGAAAAATTTAATGATTACTTATATGGAGCAGAGTTTATCGTTGTGACAGATAGTAACCCTTTGACATACCTGCTGACCTCTGCAAAACTGGATGCAACTAGTTACAGGTGGCTTTCCGCCCTGTCTACATTTTCATTCAGGATAATTTACAGGGCTGGGAAACAAAACTCAGATGCAGATGGACTTTCTCGGCGGCCCCATGGAGACATGATGGACGATCCAATGTCTAAAAAGGAACGAGAAAGAATTGTGAAGTTTACCCAGCAACATCTTGAGGATCCCTCCTCTGTCATCATAGACCAGCACACCGTCCAGGCCATATGTGACCGACATCTGGTGTACAGTCTGCCGGGTGAAGACCATGTGGTTGCTCTGGTCCAAACTCTCTCGGTTAGTACCGACAGTCTGCCAGACAGTTTTGTAGATGATTTGCAATTTGCATCTCCTGTCATCCATTCCTTCTCTGAAGCAGAGATTGCAGCCAAACAGAGGGCAGATCCAGTAATCCAACACATTATTGCTCAACTAGAACAAGGACAGACTCCAACGACTTCTCTGAGAGAAGAGCTTCCTGACCTACCTTTACTTTTGCGAGAACTAACACGCTTGGAGCTCCACAACAATGTTCTTATGAGAAAGAGGAATGTCGGAGGTGAACCATCCTATCAGCTTGTTTTGCCAGAGGAGTGTCGATCCGGAGTTCTTTTTCAACTCCATGATCAAATGGGCCACTTAGGCATTGAGAGGACGCTTGATCTTGTCAGATCTAGGTTTTTCTGGCCTCGGATGTCAGCAGATGTTTGCAATAAAATTAAGACCTGTGAGAGATGTGTGAGGAGGAAATCACAACCAGAAAAAGCTGCTCCATTAGTAAACATGACAACCTCAAGACCACTCAAACTAGTGTGTATGGATTTCCTGTCTCTGGAACCGGACCAAAACAATACCAAAGATGTGTTGGTGATAACTGACCACTTCACAAAGTATGCCGTTGCTGTTCCAACGCCCAACCAAAAAGCCAAGACAGCTGCCAAAGCTTTGTGGGACAATTTCTTGGTTCATTACGGGATTCCTGAAAGACTACATAGTGACCAAGGGCCTGAGTTTGAATCACACACTATTAAAGAGCTCTGTCAAATGGCTGGGATCAGCAAAAGCAGAACTACTCCCTACCATCCTCGTGGAAATCCTGTTGAACGATTTAATCGTACACTGTTGAACATGTTAGGAACATTGAAAGAACAGGACAAGATGCATTGGAGAGACTTCATCAAGCCATTAGTACATGCATATAACTGTACCAGAAATGATGTCACCTGGGTACACCCCCTATGAACTGATGTTTGGTCGTCAGCCACGACTTCCCGTTGATTTAGCTTTTGGCCTGCCTGTCAGTGGGAAAGAGTCCACATCCCACTCACAGTATGTCAAAAAGTTAAAGTTCCACCTTGAAGAAAGCTACCGTATTGCTACGGAGAATTCTGGAAAAGTCATGGACAGGAAATAAACAAAGATTCGACAAGCACATCAGACCTTCAGAACTATCCGTGGGTGACAGAGTTTTGGTCAGGAACGTGAAACTCCGAGGGAAGCACAAGCTTGCAGACCGATGGGAGCCAGAAGTGTACATCATTTTGAAGAGAGCCGGCACTCTTCCAGTCTACACTGTCAGGCCTGAGACCAAAGACCTTCCCATCAGGACCCTGCATAGAGATCTGTTACTACCTTGTGGTTTTCTGTCAATACCATCCCCTGAACCAGAAAAGCAGAGGAAAAAACAACCAGTGATCCAAGAAACTCCAATGGCTTCAGACATTCCTGACAGTGAAGAGATCCTGTCGGAAGATGAACTAAACACTCCTGGCTTATCTTTACCTTCCATCTCAGAGCCTACCAGGTTTACCACAGTCATTGACCTTCCCACTTCGATGCCATCAGTTTTCCCAGCTGAACCAACTGTGATCTCGCCTGGCCAGCGGACACAGTATAGTCTCAGAGAGGAGACCCATGCTATGGAAGTATTGCCTGAGATGGAATCAGAATTGAAACCACAACTCACTGCTGCTGCAGAACCTGAGCCAGAAAATGAGTCAGAATCTCATGCTGACCTGGAGTCCGGAGAAACCATTTCCCCTCCTCTAGAGCCTTCAGGCCTGATGAGCACTGTTGATGAATTAGACTTACCTTACAAATCAGACTTCTCCAGCTCAGAATACGAGCAACCAGCCCGACGTCCAGCTCGTACACGCAAGCAGCCTGACCGGCTACAGTATTCGAAGCTTGGATCTCCTCTGATGCACAGTATTCAATCCTTATTCCATGGGTTGAGTTCACTATTAGTCTCTGCTTTTGAATCCGAAGAGGATCTTTCACTACCTCCTTCCCCTAAGCAAGTAATTTTATGTCAGCCAGCTGCATGTACAGGGCCGTACATGAGTTCAGGGGGGGAACCTGTAACCCCTGTTACCTGAGGGTATTTTATTTTTTGGGCCAACTTCCTTCTGAGGTTGCTTCCTATATTTCATGGGCTACAACGTGTCACTTCCTCTTCCTCCACTGTGGCTGTGGCAAGGATCTGTTGGAGACCAAACAATTCAACCATTTGGATAATCTCTGCAGTTTAAAAAATATTTCAGCGGTGAGTCTTTGGCTTTATACATTTGTTTATTTGTGGGTTGCAAGCGACCGTTTATTTTTTTAGTGGTTTTCAATTGCACTCCATACCTCTAATTGCTAATTTCAGCTGGTTGCTTGTGTTTGGAGTCTGACCAAACAATTCATTTTTTGGTTTTGCACTTGACTCATTTGGCTCATTTCATGAGCCAAAAAGTAGTTATTAAAGCTATTGAGCTATTTTTTATGCTTTATTTTTGAAACCTTTCTTAGGTGTTAAAACAATGGTTTATTTTATGCATGAGAACTAATTTGAAACAGATACATATGATTGTTGCGCAACATTTTTCAACTTTTAGTTTGTCTAAGTATTTGGAAAGGTACTTTAATATGTTA
Organism: Fundulus heteroclitus; assembly: GCF_011125445.2. Taxonomy (NCBI): domain Eukaryota; kingdom Metazoa; phylum Chordata; class Actinopteri; order Cyprinodontiformes; family Fundulidae; genus Fundulus; species Fundulus heteroclitus. The sequence goes on from NC_046375.1 coordinate 31,878,073, forward strand.
AGTACTGGCTTGAACCTAAGTGCACTTAATGATTTTGTTTTGTAAGATATATATATATATTTGAGGTTACTGAGCCCAATTAAGTGAAATTGATTGGATTATTCAATTATCATGTTTGTATGTTGCATCAATAATTGTGCATTCATTTGCTTTAATTTGTCATTTAACATGCCTGTTTAGTTGGTAACCGTTCATAATAGTGGTAAAAAAAAATAAAGGACAAATGAAATGCTCATTTGTCGTTTCCCCCTCCATTTTCATTTGTTTTAGGTCAGGTTTTTTATGGACTGAATGAATTCAAGATGGCGAGCTACCCTGAACTACCTGTGTGGTAGTTACGACCCCTGCCTGTATTTTCCTCTGGAATCTTGGAGGGGACTTTGCATTTTTTTTTGGACTGTATTATTTTTCCTTTCCATCACGTGGATCCTGGACAGTTCCCTTTTTTTCTTTCTCCTGGTTAAAAAGACTGCATTATTTTCCCCTTTTCTGTGTTTTTTTTTCTTTGGGGAAAGGAAATTTAGAAAATTGAATTGAATTAATTTCATTAACAATGGAATACAAGTCTACAATGACCCTGTAAATTTGTGGTTATTTTGTATGTTTTTCCCTTATGTTTATTGTTAATATTTAATATAATTTCAATTGAAATCTTATACTTTCGTCCTGGTTTTCATTTACACATCAGGCTCCTCAAAGAACCTTTTTCTGATGCTGCTAAATGGTTATCTTGAGTAACATAAAGGAAGCCGTAGTTTGTAGTTCAAGAAGCGTTACATGTGGCGAGCTAGCCAGGAGCCTGATTGTGTAAATGCTTAATTTATTTTGCTGTTAATTTAACTTTAATTTTTCTCAAAGACCAAAAATGGATTTCTTTGAGGAGAACGACATCAATGTTTCTAATTCTGTTGTTATTATTGGTGTGACAAATACTCAAGCAGATGAAGAGGTTTATGATTGTCTTAGTAGTTATGGTAAGATTAAACAAACCTTTACTGTGACTGATATTAATAGTTATTTTTATAAAAACCTGATTGCTGAATTTACTGACCCCGCATCGTTAGTCTTATTAAATCCACTCTTGCCATATACTTATAAATCTCAAGTTACTTCAAACCTTGTTTTCCAAATTAAGTCACTTGCAGATGAGCTCTCTGCCACAGCCACAGTGGGAAGCACTCCCCCAACTGACTACCTCCAAGAACTAAAACGAATTGCCCAGCAAAGTGGCCAACCCTTTGAGGAGGTCTTGAAAGGAGTGATGACCCAAATCAGTCAACATTTGGGTATGGTCAGTAGTAAAGAGAGGAGAGATGAAGAAGATGACAACGACGATGACGATGATGATGATGAAGAGACATCTGGAGATGTACTTGCCACAGCGACAGAGCCAGGGAAGGTATTGACACAACCTAAGTTACTTGCTTCTGCCAGAAAGGCACCAACCTCTACAAACCCACCTTTATCTAATCCCAGTGTCAGTGTAGGCCAAAGAGTGTCACTTTCTGGCCATGATCTTAACCCCCCAGATGTCCAGAGAGTAGTCGTGGAACACATTGTTCGGAAAGAAGACATGAGTGTCATGTCATCATCTCCACTTCGACTTCGAACCTTCTCTGGGAAAATTCCAAAACCCACTAATGAAGTTGATTTTGATTCATGGTGTTCTCATGTTAATCTTTTGCGTGCTGACCCAAGTCTTTCTCCACTGCACATCACAAAACGGATGCTGGAGAGTCTTCTCCCTCCAGCTGCAGATTTGGTCAAAAGCCTTGGGGTTAATGCTTTTCCAACAGCTTTGCTGCGAGTGCTTGATTCAGCGTATGGTACAGTGCAAGATGGAGAAGAACTCTTCGCACAGTTTCTGAACTCCAAAACCACGGTGAGCGACCATCTTCCTATTTACAAAGATTGCAGTTGACACTGAGCAAAGTAGTAAGCCTTGGTGGGATTCCACCTACTGAAATGAACAAACATTTGTTGAAACAATTTTGCAGAGGATGTTGGGACAATACTGTCATAAATAAGTTACAATTAGAACAGAAAAAAGATAATCCACCTTCATTCTCTGAGTTCTTGGTTATGCTGCGAACTGAAGAGGACAGACAAATGGCAAAAGAAATACTAATGAAGAAGCACATTTCTTCTTTCAAACATCGCGCCAACCTGCAAACACACAGCGCATGTCCCTGTGTCCATTCCGACAGCAGTGTCATAGAAGACCTGAGGAAGCAGGTGTTGGTGCTTCAAAGCCAAATGTCTACTTTGCTGTCAAAGCAAAACTCATCATCCAAAGTTGAATACGAGCAGAAAAAACTAAAGCCGAAGGTCAGCCAAGTTTCCAACAAGCCCAAGCCCTGGTTTTGCTTCAAGTGCGGCGAAGATGGCCACATCGCTCCTGCCTGTACCAGTCCACCAAATCCAAGTCTGGTTGAGAGTAAGCGTCGCCAGCTACGACAAAAACAGCAAGCCTGGGAAGCCAGGAACACCAAAAAGTCAAACTAGAGGCAGCTTTTACAGAGGGGCATGTGGAAGCTGCCGCCAGTCATCGTCCCAACAAACAACTACCTTTGCAACAATTACCAAAGAGACTGGTGGGAACAAAGAGCACTGGACGAATCAAAATCAAAGGAATTGATTTTCATTGTCTTTTCGACTCAGGTTCCCAAGTCACCACTGTCACACACTCTTTCTATAACACCTATCTACAAGACCATGAGATAAAGTCCTTAAATAATTTTCTTGAGGTAGAAGGTGCTAATGGACAGTGTGTACCTTACTGGATATGTGGAACTGAACATGACATTTCCTGCTGAGTTCTTGGGTGAGTCAGTGGATGTTAACACTCTTGCCTTGGTGGTACCAGACCTTAGATCTTCTCAATCCCCTGTCCTTGTTGGAACAAATACATTGGATGTTGTTTATGACAAGTATTTGGAGAACCATCAGTCCGAATTCAACCCAGTGTCACATGGGTATAGATCAGTACTAAAAATTCTAGAACTCAGATGTAAGCTGACAGCCGAAGATCATCAATGGCATCGTAAAGATGCAGACTAGTGATCCACACACCATCCATGCTGGGCAGACCAAAGTACTAGAAGGGTTGGCTATTGCTCCATTCTTGCAAGGTGAGACAGCGGTAATCATACAGCACCCATCTTCGTTCTCCCTGCCTGGTGGTTTGATGGTCAAATCATGTCTTGTCGACTTTCCTTCTCTCCATCCTTGCCACCTGCCGGTAGTAATTACCAATGAATCTGATCACAACATTGTGATTCCTGCCAGAGCTGCAATCGCAGAGATAAGTGGTTTCCAATCAATCCTGCATAAAGAGCAAACTGTCCAATCTGCCAAGTCTACAGAGACTTGGCAGATATCAAAGAGACATCAAAGAGCGAGCTGAGCTACAACTTTGGAGATTCACCCCTGTCACCTGAATGGAAGAAACGTGTTACAACCAAACTGAACAGCATCCCAGAAGTCTTTGCAAAGCATGACCTTGATTTTGGCTGTACAGACAGAGTCAAACATCAGATCAAGCTTTCGGACCCAACACCTTTCAAGCAAAGACCCAGACCTATCCATCCCCAGGACCTTGATGCTGTTCGGCAACACATCCAAGAACTTATTGAATTTGGTGTAATACGTGAATCTGACTCACCTTTTGCTTCTCCAATTGTTGTAGTGCGCAAGAAGAATGGCAGTGTGAGGCTCTGTATTGACTACAGAAAACTAAATGCACAAACCATCAAAGATGCATATGCTTTGCCCAAACTGGAAGATGCCTTCACAGCTCTTTCTGGATCAGAGTGGTTCTCTGTTTTGGACTTGAAATCGGGCTATTATCAAATTGAAATGGAGGAGCTGGATAAGAACAAAACTGCTTTTGTCTGCCCACTAAGATTTTGGGAGTTCAACCGCATGCCGCAGGGAGTAACGAACGCTCCGAGCACATTCCAACGGCTCATGGAAAAATGCATGGGAGACATGAACCTGAAAGAGGTACTCGTTTTTATTGATGACCTGATTGTATTTTCCCAAACACTGGAAGAACATGAGGAGCGTTTAATGAAAGTGCTTCATCGACTGAAGGAGTTTGGGTTGAAGCTGTCAGTGCAGAAATGTGTCTTCTTTCAAACTTCTGTTCGTTACCTGGGGCATGTGGTGTCAAGAAAAGGAGTAGAGACGGACCCTGAAAAGATTGCCACTCTCAAAACCTGGCCGGTGCCACGCAACCTCAAAGATCTTCGCTCATTCCTTGGCTTTGCAGGATATTACCGGAGGTTTGTGCAGGGATACTCAACAATTGCAAAACCTCTGAATGACCTAACATCAGGATATCCATCCAGCCAGAGGAAGTTGAAGCAGTCTATTAAACCTCAGTGCTACTTCAACCCAAAAGAACCATTTGGTGGCCGTTGGACACCTGCTTGTCAGCAGGCATTTGAGGACATCATCCAAAAGCTCACTTCCGCCCCTGTACTTGCCTTTGCCGACCCCTGCAAACCTTACATCCTGCACACGGATGCTAGCTTGATTGGCCTGGGTGCAGTGTTATACCAGGAGCATGAGGGGAGAAACAGAGTTGTTGCATATGCTAGCAGAGGCTTGTCACGCAGTGAAAGTAGATACTCCGCCTATAAACTGGAGTTTCTGGCACTCAAGTGGGCGGTAACTGAAAAATTTAATGATTACTTATATGGAGCAGAGTTTATCGTTGTGACAGATAGTAACCCTTTGACATACCTGCTGACCTCTGCAAAACTGGATGCAACTAGTTACAGGTGGCTTTCCGCCCTGTCTACATTTTCATTCAGGATAATTTACAGGGCTGGGAAACAAAACTCAGATGCAGATGGACTTTCTCGGCGGCCCCATGGAGACATGATGGACGATCCAATGTCTAAAAAGGAACGAGAAAGAATTGTGAAGTTTACCCAGCAACATCTTGAGGATCCCTCCTCTGTCATCATAGACCAGCACACCGTCCAGGCCATATGTGACCGACATCTGGTGTACAGTCTGCCGGGTGAAGACCATGTGGTTGCTCTGGTCCAAACTCTCTCGGTTAGTACCGACAGTCTGCCAGACAGTTTTGTAGATGATTTGCAATTTGCATCTCCTGTCATCCATTCCTTCTCTGAAGCAGAGATTGCAGCCAAACAGAGGGCAGATCCAGTAATCCAACACATTATTGCTCAACTAGAACAAGGACAGACTCCAACGACTTCTCTGAGAGAGGAGCTTCCTGACCTACCTTTACTTTTGCGAGAACTAACACGCTTGGAGCTCCACAACAATGTTCTTATGAGAAAGAGGAATGTCGGAGGTGAACCATCCTATCAGCTTGTTTTGCCAGAGGAGTGTCGATCCGGAGTTCTTTTTCAACTCCATGATCAAATGGGCCACTTAGGCATTGAGAGGACGCTTGATCTTGTCAGATCTAGGTTTTTCTGGCCTCGGATGTCAGCAGATGTTTGCAATAAAATTAAGACCTGTGAGAGATGTGTGAGGAGGAAATCACAACCAGAAAAAGCTGCTCCATTAGTAAACATGACAACCTCAAGACCACTCGAACTAGTGTGTATGGATTTCCTGTCTCTGGAACCGGACCAAAACAATACCAAAGATGTGTTGGTGATAACTGACCACTTCACAAAGTATGCCGTTGCTGTTCCAACGCCCAACCAAAAAGCCAAGACAGCTGCCAAAGCTTTGTGGGACAATTTCTTGGTTCATTACGGGATTCCTGAAAGACTACATAGTGACCAAGGGCCTGAGTTTGAATCACACACTATTAAAGAGCTCTGTCAAATGGCTGGGATCAGCAAAAGCAGAACTACTCCCTACCATCCTCGTGGAAATCCTGTTGAACGATTTAATCGTACACTGTTGAACATGTTAGGAACATTGAAAGAACAGGACAAGATGCATTGGAGAGACTTCATCAAGCCATTAGTACATGCATATAACTGTACCAGAAATGATGTCACCGGGTACACCCCCTATGAACTGATGTTTGGTCGTCAGCCACGACTTCCCGTTGATTTAGCTTTTGGCCTGCCTGTCAGTGGGAAAGAGTCCACATCCCACTCACAGTATGTCAAAAAGTTAAAGTTCCACCTTGAAGAAAGCTACCGTATTGCTACGGAGAATTCTGGAAAAGTCATGGACAGAAATAAACAAAGATTCGACAAGCACATCAGACCTTCAGAACTATCCGTGGGTGACAGAGTTTTGGTCAGGAACGTGAAACTCCGAGGGAAGCACAAGCTTGCAGACCGATGGGAGCCAGAAGTGTACATCATTTTGAAGAGAGCCGGCACTCTTCCAGTCTACACTGTCAGGCCTGAGACCAAAGACCTTCCCATCAGGACCCTGCATAGAGATCTGTTACTACCTTGTGGTTTTCTGTCAATACCATCCCCTGAACCAGAAAAGCAGAGGAAAAAACAACCAGTGATCCAAGAAACTCCAATGGCTTCAGACATTCCTGACAGTGAAGAGATCCTGTCGGAAGATGAACTAAACACTCCTGGCTTATCTTTACCTTCCATCTCAGAGCCTACCAGGTTTACCACAGTCATTGACCTTCCCACTTCCATGCCATCAGTTTTCCCAGCTGAACCAACTGTGATCTCGCCTGGCCAGCGGACACAGTATAGTCTCAGAGAGGAGACCCATGCTATGGAAGTATTGCCTGAGATGGAATCAGAATTGAAACCACAACTCACTGCTGCTGCAGAACCTGAGCCAGAAAATGAGTCAGAATCTCATGCTGACCTGGAGTCCGGAGAAACCATTTCCCCTCCTCTAGAGCCTTCAGGCCTGATGAGCACTGTTGATGAATTAGACTCACCTTACAAATCAGACTTCTCCAGCTCAGAATACGAGCAACCAGCCCGACGTCCAGCTCGTACACGCAAGCAGCCTGACCGGCTACAGTATTCGAAGCTTGGATCTCCTCTGATGCACAGTATTCAATCCTTATTCCATGGGTTGAGTTCACTATTAGTCTCTGCTTTTGAATCCGAAGAGGATCTTTCACTACCTCCTTCCCCTAAGCAAGTAATTTTATGTCAGCCAGCTGCATGTACAGGGCCGTACATGAGTTCAGGGGGGGAACCTGTAACCCCTGTTTCCTGAGGGTATTTTATTTTTTGGGCCAACTTCCTTCTGAGGTTGCTTCCTATATTTCATGGGCTACAACGTGTCACTTCCTCTTCCTCCACTGTGGCTGTGGCAAGGATCTGTTGGAGACCAAACAATTCAACCATTTGGATAATCTCTGCAGTTTAAAAAATATTTCAGCGGTGAGTCTTTGGCTTTATACATTTGTTTATTTGTGGGTTGCAAGCGACCGTTTATTTTTTTAGTGGTTTTCAATTGCACTCCATACCTCTAATTGCTAATTTCAGCTGGTTGCTTGTGTTTGGAGTCTGACCAAACAATTCATTTTTTGGTTTTGCACTTGACTCATTTGGCTCATTTCATGAGCCAAAAAGTAGTTATTAAAGCTATTGAGCTATTTTTTATGCTTTATTTTTGAAACCTTTCTTAGGTGTTAAAACAATGGTTTATTTTATGCATGAGAACTAATTTGAAACAGATACATATGATTGTTGCGCAACATTTTTCAACTTTTAGTTTGTCTAAGTATTTGGAAAGGTACTTTAATATGTTAAGTACTGGCTTGAACCTAAGTGCACTTAATGATTTTGTTTTGTAAGATATATATATATATTTGAGGTTACTGAGCCTAATTAAGTGAAATTGATTGGATTAATTATTCAATTATCATGTTTGTATGTTGCATCAATAATTGTGCATTCATTTGAATTGCTTTAATTTGTCATTTAACATGCCTGTTTAGTTGGTAACCGTTCATAATAGTGGTAAAAAAAAATAAAGGACAAATGAAATGCTCATTTGTCGTTTCCCCCTCCATTTTCATTTGTTTTAGGTCAGGTTTTTTATGGACTGAATGAATTCAAGATGGCGAGCTACCCTGAACTACCTGTGTGGTAGTTACGACCCCTGCCTTTATTTTCCTCTGGAATCTTGGAGGGGACTTTGCATTTTTTTTTGGACTGTGTTATTTTTCCTTTCCATCACGTGGATCCTGGACAGTTCCCTTTTTTTCTTTCTCCTGGTTAAAAAGACTGCATTATTTCCCCCTTTTCTGTGTTTTTTTTTTCTTTGGGGAAAGGAAATTTAGAAAATTGAATTGAATTAATTTCATTAACAATGGAATACAAGTCTACAATGACCCTGTAAATTTGTGGTTATTTTGTATGTTTTTCCCTTATGTTTATTGTTAATATTTAATATAATTTCAATTGAAATCTTATACTTATGTCCTGGTTTTCATTTACACATCAGGCTCCTCAAAGAACCTTTTTCTGATGCTGCTAAATGGTTATCTTGAGTAACATAAAGGAAGCCGTAGTTTGTAGTTCAAGAAGCGTTACATAAAGCATTTTGCATTGTCTCTGTACTGAATTGTGCTATATAAATAAATTTCCCTTGCCTTGCCTTTCATCTGTGACCAAGACAGCAAGAGCTTGTGATGTATCAAGAGCCATGGTGTCCAGGGTAATGTCAGCATACCACCAAGAAGGATGAACCACATCCAACAGGATTAACTGTGGACGCACGAGGAAGCTGTCTGAAAGGGATGTTCGGGTGCTAACCCGGATTGTCTCCAAAAAACATAAAACCGCGGCTCCCAAAATCACGGCTGAATTAAATGTGCACCTCAACTCTCCTGTTTCCACCAAAACTGTCCGTCGGGAGCTCCACAGGGTCAATATACATGGCCGGGCTGCTATAGCCAAACCTTTGGTCACTCGTGCCAATGTCAAACGTCGGTTTCAATGGTGCAAATCTTGGGCTGTGGACAATGTGAAACATGTATTGTTTTCTGATGAGTCCACGTTTACTGTTTTCCCCACATCCGGGAGAGTTACGGTGTGGAGAAGCCCCAAAGAAGCGTACCACCCAGACTGTTGCATGCCCAGAGTGAAGCATGGGGGTGGATCAGTGATGGTTTGGGCTGCCATATCATGGCATTCCCTCGGCCCCATACTTGTGCTAGATGGGCGCATCACTGCCAAGGACTACCGAACCATTCTGGAGGACCATGAGCATCCAATGGTTCAAACATTTTATCCTGAAGGAGGTGCCGCGTATCAGGATGACAATGCACCAATACATACAGCAAACTGGTGATTGGTTTGATGAACCAATCACCAGTTTGATGAACATGAAAGTGAAGTTAAACATCCCACATGGCCTGCACAGTCACCAGACCTAAATATTATTGAACCACTTTGGGGTGTTTTGGAGGAGCGAGTCAGCAAACATTTTCCTCCACCAGCATCACGTCGTGACCTGGCCACTATCCTGCAAGAAACATGGCTTAAAATCCTTCTGACCACTGTTCAGGACTTGTATATGTTATTCCCAAGATGAATTGACTCTGTATTGGCCGCAAAAGAAGGCCCTATACCAGGGGTGTCAAACTCATTTTGGTCTAGGGGTCGCATTCAGCTTAATCTGATCTCAGGGGGGCCACACATGTAAACTCATTGCAAGATTAAATAAAACTAATAAAAGTGGACTTGTTGTTGATTTTTATAATAAACAAATTTCCCTTTTACACAACATTATGAATAACCTCAGAGTTTAAGAAAAGTATTTGCAATTTCAACAATACTTTTACTCAGTTAAACATTTATTTAAGTGCATTATGCATAGGAACTGGTCACAGTGATTGTAAGATGTTGAAAAACATTTATTCACAGTTTTTGGGACTTAAAAATACCGTCCTACATGACAACATACATCAAACAGATAAAATATTAAGAAATTATTTAAAATCAATGTTCCACATCTGAAGCTCAGTGCTGATGTTAAGGTAGAACTGCCATCCTTCCAGACTTCCATAGGCCATTGACAAATTTAATGAAAACTAACTTAAAATTATCCTTAAAAGACAAAATTTTGAAAAATAAAAGTCCTTATTTAACGCTTTGAGAACATATCTTGTATTCGGCCACAAAATCAACAAAAATAGAACGATCTTTTAAGCTATAAGACCATTTTAAAGATGCCAATACATAGATTTTAAGCGAGAGTGTAGCCTAGCCACTGCATTTATACCATAATATAAAACCGACATAAAATAAATGACTCACCGTCGAGTGGTTGCAAGGAAAACACCCAATGGAATCCTTTGTTTGGGTTAATTGGACTTGATTCAACAATATCCTTCAGTAACTTAGGAAAAACGGCAGCACTAGCTCTTACTAGCACTAGCAGCAAACAAGATGGAGGAGTTCACCTCTGACCCCGGAACTGAAAGAGTATTGGTAGTTGTCGGCTCTGAATAATACACAGCGCCACTCGTGGACAATATAGGAACTGCATGTTTTCAATTGAACGAAGTACGTTTTTTATAGTAATCATTGTTGAATGATGATAATGCATTTGGCCGTCGCGTTTGACACCCCTGCCCTACACCATACTAATAAATGATTGTGGTCTAAAACCAGGTGTTTCAGTTTCATTGTCCAACCCCTGCAGATGACTTATTTTCTAGCCTTGATTTCGTCATGAGGACATAATGCAGTGTTGTGCTGGCAGCCATCCCAACTAATAAAAATAAGATTTAAAGTTAAAATAGTACATTATAGTAGTAAAATAAATACAATTATTGTGGTTAAAGGACAAGTTTGGTACCTGCATTAAGGATAATTTCAAAAGGTACATGTCATTTCCAGACTAAAAAACATTTAAGTAGATGTGCTAATTCATTGAATATGACTGGATATTTAAACAGAAAATAATTCTAAAAATAATACTTATTTTACCCAAAAAGAAAATTAAATTTTGGGTAAAAATGTAATAGTCTGAATTTGCCACAGCAGATTTCGATCCTATAACCTTGTAATTGGGAGCCAAACATTTAACCGACTGTACCAAAGACCAGCAGTATGCACAGCTCTGAATTATGGAGTGCTCAACTGTGTTTAAGAGCTCCTAAACCGTTTGATGTTGAGGCATGAGACTTTCAGACATAACTGTCCCGTCCGTGTTTTTAAATATATACAAGGCGTAGTCTGTGAATTTGTGTCTGCAAAGGTGCAAACTCCGTATTTCGATCTGAGACGCAGCTAATGAGGTGATTTCCAACAGCCGACAGTCAAGGGCAAAACTTTGTGTCTGCACAGCTGCAAACTCTTGTGAGACGATGCAGAGCTCCAAACTCCATATTGTGCCTGCTAATGAGCTAATTGCCAACAGCCGACAGGAGAAGGTCTGCATCGAAGCAGTATGGAAAATTGGTGTTATTAAAACATGATTAAATACTTCAATGTAGCATGAAAAAATTAAATATGTGAATAAAAAAGTTAAAGGCATGAGGTGAACTGTATTGATTTAATTTGAAAAGTAGTTTTTTAAAGCCAAAGGGAAATTAAATATTGGGTGAAAATGTAATTCTCTGATATTGGCACAGCTTGGGTTCGAACCTCAGATCTTCTGCTCGGCAGCCTGAGACCTAACCCACTCGACCAAAACACCAGTGCTGTGCTCAGCTGTGCATTATTGAGAGGTCAACTGTGTTGAAAAAGTGGTTTGAAGAAGTGGTTTTTGGTGAATTTTGTCACCACAGTAACTGTAAATGGTGTGAAGTACAAAACGCACACTTCGCGGCGTCAAGACGCACGTTTTGATATATAGTTTGTGTGGGGTAGACCCTACGGTTCGGGCTGTATTAACGGTGACGGATGATTAAAAAGGAATAAAGAAACCCCTTATGAAGTGTATCAGATGACGAGGTGGAGGAACGATACCTGCCTCTACCATCAGCTTTTGCTCTTGACCTGAGTCATCTTTCCCCAGAGTAGCAGTTGCAAGTAAGAGCCCTTTGGAACATCAATGTGTTTCATGACAATCCTGGATGTACCGATTATATTAAACATGATTTTAGTCTGAAGGAAAATGCAGTTGTGAAACGAAGAAGCTACAGGAGTGTCTCCTTGACCCTTTAAAAGAGAAGATTTAATTAATGCTTTCTCTGGGCATCATTGAGACTTCTCACAGTGACTGGCGTAATCCTATTGTCCTTGTACCAAAAAAGGACGGCACCATGAGGTTCTGTATAGACTTCCGCTATTTGAACTCTGTTTCCAAGTTTGACTCGTATCCAACTCTTTGTATCGATGACTTGATTTGCTGTTCTGGAAGAGCAAAATATCTTACCACCATTGATCTCTTATTGGCAGGTTCCCCTTACCACCAGGTGTCGTGAGCTGACAGCTTTCTGGACACCTTGGGGCCTCCATCAGTTCACTGTCATGCCTTTTGGGCTTCATGGAGCACCTGTAACCTTCCAGAGACTTATGGATGAGGTACTGGATGGTTTTCAAATTTTGCACCTGCTTATTTAGATGATATTGTCATCTACAGTAACAGCTGGGAGGACCATCTGCAACATCTTAAGGCTGTTTTTGAGTATCTTAAGGCTGCAGGTCTGACTGTTAATGCAACTAAATTCACCCTTGCCAAGAAGGAAGTTCAATATCTCGGACATTGGAGTCATCTAACCTCAGGTCCAGAAGCTTCAAGCTATTCAGTCATGTCCTCTGCCGCAGACCAGGCAGCTGAACATTACTGCCGTCTTCCTGTCACGCTGGCCTATGGAGTTTCCAGAAGAGGGAGAGTGTGTGGAGTTTCACCCATCTTTTCCTCTTTGTTAGTATTTATTTAAATGTCTTTACACAATATATTTATAATTTCACTCTTTTGTGGTGTTTTTTGCATTAGGTTGTTTACTATTATGGGTGCACACATTTAATAATCACATTTTGTTTCTTTGAATCAATAACCTGTGGCCCGTTCTTCGTATGTCGCTAACTCAGCTGGATTTGGCTTATTTCATGTAAACAGGATTAGATTGCTGCTTTATAAGCAGAGGAGATAGGGAAGTCTGTCGTAGCCATGTCTTGTCCGTTTTTACGACAGCAACCTGTTACGGAAGGTGCAAGAATAATATGCCGAGCTTTTCAAATTAATCGCGTATTGCGAGACAGACAGGATCCTTTAGCGCAGCGTGACAGTGTAATTGTAGAGAGATTTTTCTTGGTGGCTGTACAAACAGACAAACATCATTTAACAGTGGTTTTTAAAAGGAGGAAAAAGTGCCTTTTTAAAATACAGTATAATAACTAAAGGCTACCATTTTGTAGAATATTCTTGTACTTCACTTTTACTTGTCCCTATGTTCTAGTGTGTCCCGTGGAGGCTCTGACATAAAAGAACAAAGTCAATATGAAATTATTAAAATGCAAAAATACATACTGTAGAAAGTGATAGAAACATCTACCATGGATAGTACGTATGCATTTAATTTGTCTGCTACTTTTTGCCAGCCCTCTCTCCTGGCTTTAGCAGACTTTGGGGTGTTCCCTGTCGTTTTTTTTAATACTTTATTTTTGTAATTTTAGTAGTTTTAGAAATACACATAAATACATTGAACAATTGGACCTCCTCCAACAAAAATTACAGAGCAACTAGTTTGACAGGAGCAGTTGAATAATAATAATAAAAAAGGAAAAAAGTAATTACATTACTTATACAGTTGGTGTCAAGTTCCGATGAATCTTTTATCACTCCTGACCAGTAGGGTGGGGTCTTAGTACATTCCCAGAAGACATGAAAAAGTCCTGCAGACACATTCCCACAGTTCCTCCAACATTTTGCGTTCTCGTTATCGTTACAATGTTTACTTTTAATGTTAGGTGTAACCAAAAAACGCACCATGCATGTCCAGGAAAATTCAAGTCAGAACTTGACGCCTGGATAAAAGAATTACAAATATTTAACCAAACATCATCAGTTATTGGTATTTTAGCTTCTTTTTCCCATTTAACCTTAAGATATGTTGTATTACATTTCTCTCTGTTTCTAGACATGAGTATAGTTTAGATATTGTTTTTTTTTTCTTTTTTGGGAGGTCTTCCATTGCTGGAATCTAATAAGATTTTAGGTATACCTGTCTCAAAAAAATAATATTTTTATTGTAATGGTATCTTAGCTGAAGGTATCTAAAGAAATCACATTTTTCCCCGTTGTAGTTATCTTGAAGTTGTTTAAAACTCTTTAATTCAGTATTGCTTGTAATCTTCCAGTAACTTGATATACCTTTTTGTGACCACTGTGTAAATCCCCTGTCGTTTAATCAGGACGATTAATCGCGATTAAATATTTTAATCGTTGCCCAGCCCTAATGTATGCCTTTGCCCTTGTGCCTTACTTTTTGGACCACCACAACTCTGTTAATCATTTTAAGAAGCAGTTGAAGACCCATTTGTTCTGACTGGCTTTTAACTAGTTTTATGTTATGATGTTGCATTTATGCTGTTTTATCTTTTTATTTTGTGTTGTTTTTATTGTGAAGCACTTTCTGGTTATTATCCTGTGAAAGGTGCTATATAAATCAAGTTTACTTACTTACTATATATGCATGGACCCTTCGATGAGTGCTGAATTGCATGTCCACGTCACCGCCATATTGGAATTGGCATTGTAGAGTATGTTGTACCAACCAATTCACAGTATAAACCAGATCTACTGGCAAGATTGTGACAGGTAAGAATGCACATTGTTATGGGAATATTATTCTAAAGTTACTATGGCCTCACGCCACTTGGACATGTGAGCATTGGAGACATAAGGACACACACAAGGCACTGCACTTCAGCTCCTCGGCTCTTCTGACTGCCAAAGCCAAATGATCTGGTGTTACTATGCAGATAATGAATGTCTGGGATAGGACTGTCTCTGTTATCTCATGGTACGGCTGTGGGGTATTTAGGGGAGCCGGGGAGGAAGAACGGCAGAAACAGGCGGACAGCCTGGCAGCCGGACCGAGGGGTGCAATTACTTCCCATCTATGTGATCTCTGCTCTGTTTCTCAATAAAACTTCATCACTCCACCATTTCCTTATTCAATAAATCTAGGAAGTCAGTTATTGTTTAGAATTCCTTCCACAACATACACTTATGATATTTATTCATTAAAATGTCATATATGTATGTCTCTGGGCTCCATTGCTTCTCGATTGTTCATTGTGCACACATGCAATATCCTACTTCCGGAAACGTGTTCTTGTTTTGGTAAATGTATACAAAAGCGCTTAGTTTACTAACAAATAGGGTCATAACAAAGTGTAAAACACAGAAACAAAATATAATAGGCCAACAGGTTCCGATAATTTGATCAAAATACATTTGCTTGCAACCAGAAAGAGCTACTGGCATAGAAATTCGTAAAGTCGTAGTTCGTGACTAAACTCCATTAAGGTTTTTCTCTGCCGGTTGGCAAACAACAACTTGGTGCACTATTACCTCCAACTATAATCAAATTCACTCTGAACAAATTTATCTGATTTCAATTATCAACTTGTCTGGATTTTTTTCCAATGACAAGCTGAATTGAAAACAAGCTGAGATTAAATGGAAGTAATAAGACTATTTTCAGTATTTTTTAGAAAGTAAAGATAATTGCATGAAAATGTAAGAAGTAAAGAGTTACTCCAGTAAATTATAGATAACCAGTCTTAATCATTGCAAATCAATAAATCTGTGCCAAAAACCTGTAATCATTTGAAATGTAGCTGACAATTTATTGTTATGAATCTTGATATCTGTGGCTCATATTCCTTAAGTTAGTTTTTTCTTCGACCAAGACACAAGAACAAAGATGTCTTACTCCTGTCAAAACTAGAAACACTGCCTGGGGCAAAGCTACCCCTGGCAAGGCAATAAAGATGTCCAATGTTCAGCCAAACTAGAGAATCTGGAGGGAAATGTCTAGAATTTTTTTTTTTTACTCCTCTGAGCAAATGTGACAACCTGTACCTGACTGAAACAAAATATTAATGAGCCTGGGATGCTCACTCCATCACCTTAGCAACAGTATCTCTTTGCTGTTAGACTGCAGAGGATTCTGGGCATACCTGCACTCCCAAGTGCAGTGGTTTCTGAAGAACTCAAAAAGTTGTTCGGTCAAGGCTCAGCTATGGGAAAGCAGACAGATATTTTCACCTTATGAATGCTTGGATGAAGCAGTCACTTGCTGTCTGAATGCATCTACAGAAAGCCATGCAGCTGTATAAAAGGAATGATGAGATAGACTTGATGTCATGGTTGGAAGTCAGTGGCATTGACCCCCGTGTAATGACTTCCATTGTAGAGGTTTTTCTCTTTCCTGTGTGTAAATACAGAAGAGGAAAATTAATGCTAAAAATAGCAGCTATCAAACTGGTTTCATCTGTAAGTGCTCTCTTTTTCCTGGATGAGTACACAGCACCTATGTGCCAAGTAAACTGAATGATATAGGAGCTTTCCTTTCACCTCCTTTTGAACATTGACCTTGTTTAAAATCCTCCCCTAAATAATGTTTACAGAAGCAAACCATTCCAACTCAAGCAAATTAAGATGTAGGTGGAAATCAATTCACTCTTTTTTTATTCAGGTATTTGGGAATTTTAGAAAAAAAGATGAGAAAATTACTTATTGAATTAGGGTTAATGAGAGCTAAATAGTTCTCTTCTTTCTTTTGGATTACAGACATATTAGTTTTCTGAAAGAAAATAGCAAAATTCATTTTTGCAGTTGATAATCCATTCTGAGCCAGAGAAAATATACATCAAGTGTGGATAAGGAGAGCAGGAAAAGTCGAGTCAACTATCATCATGGAGAATTTGCATGAATGGCACATGAAATATGATATCCTACCAAATATCATCCAAGTAGTCCTTTGAGGTTTAGCAATAACACACACGGATATTGTTATGATGAAATATAGCCCTTTCACACATTTTTTAGATGTACTTGTATTTCTCCTGATCTATTAGATATACATTATTTAACTATTTTTCTTGCAATTCTGTGGTTTACATTTACAAGAACAGTACTGGCTAGAGGCAGTAACCTCTTTCAAGGCTGCTAACATACACTTAAATATCCTAAGCAGGAAGATTGTGCATTCGGAGTCCCACATTAAATCCCTACTCAAAGATTTAATAAACTATTAAACAGAATAACTACTCATGAGCTCTCAAGGAGTCATTTCAAAAGCTTTAAGGTGTGTTCACATTGAGCGCAAATATAGATGATATCCCTATGCAAGTGCCACATGGGAGCAACATGTCGCAAAGCGACGCTAATTGAGGCCACAGAGGCAATTCTAGTGACTCAAAATGTGTGATTTTGACGATTAAAGCAAAGCCAGAGGGATACGACACCTGTGATGGATACGAAGCAACAGTTGTTGGAGTTAAAAAAGCTGAACTTCGGTGTCTTGTTGTCCTGTGACAACTAATCTGGAACTGGATGTAGCTGTGTATGTAGGGTGAAGGACTACGGTGGAGACAAAGCAGTTTTCATTCAACATGGAAGAAAAGCTAATAGTGGCGGTCTGCGATCGATCTGAGCTGTATGGCTCAATAAATTATTACTACCAAGACAAGTCCAGAAAGAAGCAAGCCTGGAGAACAGTGGCTAGGCTGGAGTGACAGAGGAGTGAAAGCGTCACTAGATAGCACTTTTGGCTTTCTCAAGGTCCTAGATAGCACTTTTGCACTGCTGTGCAATTGGTGTCGCTTGCTGTGCGAACAGCACAGCAAGCGACACCGCTCACCTGATAATGTCAGGTGAGCGACAGCACGCAAAAGTGGCGACATTGTCGCGGCAATGTGAGCGCACCTTTAAAGATCATTCACTTTAACTACGGTTGCTTTCTAACCATGAATAAGCACATCCTCTCAAGCCATTCTTATCTAGTTTGTTCAGTAATAATCTGTGATTTATTGTATCAAAGGCTTTCTCGAGGTCCTAGATAGCACTTTTGCACTGCTGTGCAATTGGTGTCGCTTGCTGTGCGAACAGCCGGTGATAATGTCAGGTGAGCGACAGCACGCAAAAGTGGCGACATTGTCGCGGCAATGTGAGCGCACCTTTAAAGATCATTCACTTTAACTATACTATAACAGGTGTTCACATTAATTCAAGATAAACAGTTTCTTATAACAACATCTGTGTCAAAATACTTTGTTTTTTGACAGTCTCATCATAAAATACATGAAATAAAAGATTAGACTTCAATATAATGTCACAAAGGCCTACTGCCTCGTTGAGAATGCATATTTGTGCATCGGTATATTAGGACATTAAAATAATGTAATCAGGAATTAGCCATTGCCAAATGTATATCAACATCCCAGGAGTTTAAATCACTGTTTTCCAGCATGAAATTCTGGGTTCTTATCTTCACATTAAATCTAAAGTTAATCTCTAAGGAGGAATGATTTGGGTGAGAAAAATAACCACTTTCAATTCATCAGTTTCTATTACCAGAAGTGCCATGATCACTCAAAAAAGAGAGAGTGTCTACTGCTTGTCAGAAGAACCTCATAACCTTCTGTGAAACACTTCGATTTTAACTGTGAGGTTCCACCACTGAAGTCTTTCTCTTGCCTGGGTCAATGCAGAGGGTCAGACTCAGTCCAGCATTATTTATTACTGATTTATTAATTAAGCAAACCGGCATTTTGATAGTTTTGCTTCAGGTCGTAGAGAGATGGGGACACTTCTGGCGTGTCAGGCGCCCCCCATAACCTATATATGGACCATGCTTCCATCCTTCCACCTCCTTTGCTTTTTGTGAAACTTAATTTTTTTTCGTCAAGACCTGGTGTTTACCCCATAACCTAACCAATCTGCTGTGAAACCACACAAGCATTGCCATTGCAAATTGTCAACTTTATGGACCCACACCAGGCTCGAAAGCCCCAATCGGTCGAGGCAGATGACTGTTCACACTGAGCTTGATTCTGCTGGAGGTTTTTCCTTCCCGTTAAAGGGGACTTTTTCTTTCCACTGTCGCTTCGTACTTGCTCAAGTATGAGGGATTGCTGGAAAGCCATGGACAATGCAGACAACTGTCCCTGTGGCTCTACGCTTCTTCAGGAAGAGTGAATGCTGCTTGTCAAGACTTGATGCAATGTACTGGGTTTCCTTAGATAGGAAACTTTTTGACCAAGCTGTATAATCTGATTCAATTTGAGTTTGTAAAGTGCCTTGAGATGACATGTTTCATGAATTGCCGCTATATAGTTCAACACATGTGTTTTCCAAGCTTCCAAACGACCAGGTTTCAACCTCAGGCAGATGAAATCTGCTGTGAAACTGCGCATGTGTTGCCATTGCCAAGTGTCAACCTTCTAGACACAAACATTGCCTGCCCAGACACTCTGGAAGAAAATGGACGATCCTCGACTTTCTCACAGCTAAGCCATGTTGGGTCTCTGAGTGTCCACCTTGGGGAGCTGAGTGCAATGGCCCACCTCTCGTGGCGATCGGACCTTCCTACGAGGACTTATGACCATTTTATTGGGTTATATTTTGGCACTTTTCTGTCTCTCCAGAACCGTAGACCGTAGAGATGGGGACACTTCTGACGTGTCGGGTACCCCCCAAAACCTATAAATGGACCATGCTCCCATCCTTCTACCTCCTTTACGTTTTTGTGAAACTTAATGGTCAAGATGTGGTGTTTACTCCCTAACCTTACCGGTCTGCTGTGAAACCACACGTGTTGCCATTGCAAAGTGTCAACTGTATGGACCAACACCAGGCTCAAAAGCAAGAAATGTGTTTTCCAAGCTTCCAAACTACCTCAGGCAGATGAAATCTGCTGTGAAAAGTGGGGCTTCACACCAACTTTGGACCATTAAGTGTCATGATCTCGGCACTAGTGCTGGTCTGATTAATTACCTGACACACCTGTGCAGCTCGGCCCCGCTCTCATCGTCTCTCATCAGATCTACCTGCCTAACTGCTGTCGGATCTGATTGCCTGCCTGTTTGCCTGACCTGTTCTGTTTCCTGTTTCTCTGAGCCTGCCAAACCCCTGTTGAAACTGATTGCCTGCCTGTTTGCCTGACCTGTTCTGTTTCCTGTTTCTCTGAGCCTGCCAAACCCCTGTTGGATCTGATTGCCTGCCTGTTTGCCTGACCTGTTCTGTTTCCTGTTTCTCTGAGCCTGCCAAACCCCTGTTGAAACTGATTGCCTGCCTGTTCTGTTTCCTGACATCTGAGCCCGCCTGACCCCTGTCTGATCGTTACCTGCCTGTTACCAGACCTGGACATGTGCCCTGACTCTGTCTTGGATTTCCCTCTGGATTCTCTCTGGGCCTCGGATCACCCGACTCTGACACTGGACCTCACCTCGGACTACGGATTCTGGAAATCCCCCCTGAACATCCTGCTTGTTCTCGTTATCACAATTCTGACCCTCTGTCTGTCCCCTGACCACCAAGTACCAGCCAGAGCCCATCTCAGCACCTTACAATCCGGTGTGCCTTACGGTCCAAAAAATACGGTTGCTTTCTAACCATGAATAAGCACATCCTCTCAAGCCATTCTTATCTAGTTTGTTCAGTAATAATCTGTGATTTATTGTATCAAAGGCTTTCTCGAGGTCCACAAAAGACACTCAAAGCAAATTTCTTCTCAGACCTGAGATAATAATGAAATTGGTCTGTAATTGGGACATAAATCATGATCACTCTTGCAAACTGGAATAATTGCTGCAGTTTTCATTTGATTTGGAAACAGACCTGATTTAAAGGACAAATTAAAATATAGATTGATGGATCTACAATTAAATGAATTACTTCTTTAACTAATTCCATGAATATATCTTTCCGTCAGTTGACCTCTTGCAATCAAAGCCCTTCACTACTTCAAATATTTTGTCCTTGTTGATCTCTGATAGAAACAATGACAATATTGAGTTTCAAAGATTTAAATGTTTAGAATGTATAATATGACTATGAATATGTTATTACAAGTATATTGATTGGGATAAACACAAAGACTGGTTTGACATTGTTTTTCATAACATGCATCACATTAGGACATTATCATTTTGAGAAAAAGGAACCAGCGCATTTTGTACTAACCACTGCAATATTTAATGTTATTACATAATGTGGTACAAATTACAAAATGCATACATGGATTTTATTATATTTTGCAGTGATTATTGCAAAATGTGGCTGTAGTCACATTTCATTGCATTTTGAAGTCTGAATTTATTAGGTTATTATGTTATGCAGCAGTATTACATTATGAGGCTCCACAGAGCTACTCTACAGTTAATTAATCTGAATAAATTGACTGGTGCTCCTGAAGTGTACAAGTTATCTGGGACAAATTGGCAGCATAAAAACTGGTTTGGTTTGTTCATTGATTACCATTTGGTCCTACAAATCTGTCATGTTGTGTGTCTCCAGTGTTCTTCTACAAGGCTACATTCAGACATAAATGATCCATACATTTTTTTCTTTTTTTTTTTCTTGATGGAACAAGATACAAGTGCCGACATTTATGGCTACTTCTAATGGGCTTATTCTGATGTATTTAATATTGTTGCTACACAGTTTGGACACTTCCAGTCAGAAGTCAATGACACTGATCAAGGACAAGAACGTTGTTTTAATAATGGGGTTTAATGCTTAATTTTAAAAGTCCTTTGTTGGTGATGGAATGATTATACAAATATACAACATACAATGTCACTTCATTTAAAAACAATAATTGGGTCCAAACGTTTGAATTAATTAATTGAAATTTATCAGTGCAGGTTAGTTTGTTGTTAATATGATAATTATAATTTTTGTTTACCATATTTTTCTGACTATAAGGCGCACTTAAAATCCAAGCAGGCGGTCACATAGACGTGCAGCATCACAGTCCCTCTCTGTTCTCACCGACAGGTGTGCAGCTAGTTAATCACACATTTTACCATCCATTCCGCCGCTTCGTCCCACTGGCAGAAAGTCTAAGAATTGTAGGAATTTGCCACAAGAAATGTAGGCAACAGTACGCTTGACTATGAAGAGTAAAACGTTGAGTATGTGGGAGCCTTTAGGCAGGAGTACAGGCTACAATAAATCTAGTAAGGTAATTTTTATTTTTTAATTTTTTTTTCTTGTCTCCCAGTGTCCTGTCTAGCAATGTGGCAATAAGAATTGATATCTTAATGCCAAATAGAGCTCGACAGATTTTACTTTCACAAGTGGAGCAAACAGCTTTCGCCATAATGCTCCGCTTGATTTGTGCGTGTAAATAGCTTTATTGTGATTCCTGCAGGGAGAATTTCAAATTATATGGACACTACAATGGGAAAGTAGGAGAGTAAAAGAAAAACAAGAAGAGAAAAAAAAAGAAAGAAGAGGTGAAAGAAAGAAGAGATAAAAGGAAGAGAATGATAACACGTCCTCTGTCTGCTCCATCACCTGGAAAGAGACACAAAAAGAACAGCACAACCAACAGACATAAAGCAACAGATACAATCGTGTAACACCTTGATACCGTTGCTAAATCATATGTATTATTATTTAAGCTGACATGTGTAATGTGATACCTAAAAAAGAAAGTAAAAGAAAGTAAATAAATAAATTATAGCCTTTCTGTATATAAGTGAACATTTAATACCTGGGACCCAGCACCTGTGGGAGTTTGTGAGAGTGCACTAGTTTAGGTGAAAATTTATCCAGAAGGAAATAGTTTGATAGTGATTGTGGAGAACCGAAGACCCACCTTCCCCGAGCACAGAGGCAGGAGTCAGGGGACCCGTAACCCCGGACTCCCAAAGGGGCCCCCAAAGCAGTGCGCCCGAGAGGGGCCTTAACAGGAAATCTGCAACCCCCCCGAGGAAAGAGGAGAGACGACCCCGAGGAAAACCCCCAGCCACCGCAATGCCGACGCCCCCAAGAGCCGCGGGGACAAGCCCGTGGGCTCCGCCGGCAGCCGGCCGCGCTGAAGTGGTCCTGGCCATGGGCCCTGGGGGCCAGAGGCCCCAGGGGCGCCCCGCGGCAGGGGCCCCGGCCGCCCCCCGGCCGCCCCCCGGGGGGCCAGGCCCCGCGAAGCCACCGCCGGGAATGGGCCGGCGCCCACCCGGGAACCCGCCCCAAACCCGAGGACCGTCAACGCGCCAAGGCGCCTGCCAACGCAGCGGAGGAGGGCAGGACGTGGGGGGATGGGCTCCGCACCTATCGGAGACTTGAGATGATCTTGGGAGAGGGAGCGGACCGGACCCGAACCTGGAAAAAAAAGAAAAAAAAAAAAAGAAAAACCTCATTCACACCATCCCTCCCTTGTGCCCCCTTCGCCACACAAAGACAAAAAAAAAAAAGGACGCTGTACACACATTCCCACATAGCATTCACATCCAAAAATCCCAAGTGGGGGGTGGGGGGGGTCACCACAATTCAACAATACGACTGCCTGTGCCCGACCCCCGGACTAGACGCCCCCCGGACCAGACGCCCCCCGGACCTGGCCCCCCAAAGAGGGGGGGCCGACACGACCCGTACGGGCCACCCGACCAGAGCCCCCCCTCACCCACTATATACCTAATAAACCCCCTCCCACCCCGACCTTACCCTAGCCACCCCTGCCCCCCATCCCTTCCTGGGGAGAGCAGAGGCGTCAGTCCCAGACCCGGTAAGCCGCTGGCTACCCGCAGCAGCCCCCCGCCAAGACCCCGGACCCAGTGGCCCGCACCTCCTCCAGGCCCCAGACTCCATGCCGCGATCGGAGATCGGGGGTGTGCAAAAGACCCCCGATCCTCCCTACGCCCGCTCAGATGTTGTGTTGTTGCATGTTGATCTCAGGTGTGTTTAAAACTGGGAGCACCGAAGGGGGTGCACGGCACAGCCCACTGGTGCCAGCGCCCCCCCTCCAAGCAACTACCCAGAACCCTCAATGTCTAAATGCGAAAGGGGGTGAAGAGAGCCGCCCGAGGCGAGGCTCACACAACATAAGCCCCCCCCCCCCCCCAAAGACGTCCTCCCCCCACCACCCCATATCGTGGCCTACATGAATGTGCGTTGTGAAAATCTTTGGAGTGAAAGTGTCTAAAATGCATGATAAAATTGGGGAGAGGGACGTCACCAAAAGGTGGCAACCTACAGTAACGCCCTCTCCCCAAGGACCTACATGTGTGGCGGCGTGATGGAGCAGGCAGAGGGAGGAGTCCGGGGATGGGGAGCAAAGGACTGGGGAGCCAACCCAGGGAGCCAGCTCCCCTACTGACTCCAATAGGCACCCCCGCTCCCCGAAAGCTCCACCCGGAGAAAGGGGCCCCTCCAGCGGCACCACCATAGCCCGGGGGCCGGGGAGAGGCTGCAGGGCCCGCCAGATCCATACATTTTTAACCTAAACAAAATTAAAACACCAAACTTATACCAGACGCTTTCAGTGGTATATTACTGCTTGTGTGCAGTAATCAGGTAGAGAGTGTTGCATTAAAGACTCTTAAGGGAAAATGAACTGACGAGTGCATCAAAGTCAGAGAAAACATTCTCTTCTATCACCTGGGGACCAGTCCTACAATATTTAATTACCTTTGAATGAAAGCTAAGCAAATTTAACATTCACTTTGTGCCAAAATATGTTTCTTGATAGAGAGTGAGGATTATGCTGTGGTACTGACAAGGCAGAAAATCTGATATACAGTCTGACACTGTTGTGTTTTAGATGGTTAATTTTATAGAATAAACAACCCAAGGTGCAGGTAAACATTGACAGCTCTGGACATGGGCTTGCAGGCGACTCTGGGCAGACGCTCTATAGCAGCTCTTGGCAGAATCTCTGATATGGTAGCTGACAGATTCCGACAAGGGTCATGGTCGGGGTATAGTTAGGGTTGCCAAGTTTTGCCCCTATACAATATGGGACAGCTTCAGCAGGTGTGTGTGTGTGTGTGTGTGTGTGGGTGTGTGGGGGGGGGGGGGGGGTTGATGGGACATTTCTCGAATGACGTTATTATTTTGGAAGATCAACATCCTAGAAGCTTAATTTCTACATGCTTCACTCATGAAACACAGAGTAGAGCAGCTTAAAAAATTTAAATATATCATCAGGGTCTATTTTCTCACTCTACTGAGGTCTACTGTTCTCCAGTGTTGCATTGCTTGTCGTCATTTCAGCTTTTAACTTTTTGTTCTCTCTCTTTATTTTTCTTCTTCATAGTAGGTACACCTGGTCTGGCGTTCTGTTAGCTGTGACATCATCCAGGGAAGACAGATCACCCGTTATTACCATCTAATGTAGAACAGATTACTGGATCAATGTGTGCTTTTTTGTCTCTCTTATTGTGTCTCTGCTCTGTCTTCTCTAAACCCCAGTCGGTCGAGGCAGATGACAGTTGACACTGAGCCTGGTTCTGCTGGAGGTTTTTCCTTCCTGTAAAAGGGGAGTTTTCTTTCCACCGTCACTTCATGCTTGCTCAGTATGAGGGATTGCTGCAAAGCCATGGACAATGCAGACGAGTCTCCCTGTGGCTCTACGCGTCTTCAGGAGGAGTGAATGCTGCTTTTCAAGACTTTAATGCAATCAACTGGGTTCCCTTATATAGGAATTTTTTGACCAATCTGTATAATCTGACCCAATCTGTATAATCTAATTGAATTTGACTTTGTAAAGTGCCTTGAGATGACATGCTTCATGAATTGGCGCTATATAAATATAATTGAATTGAACTGATATATAGAGGCCTCAAAATGATCAGAAAGAAATCAGTATTAATAAAAAGGTAGGAGAGGCCGTCCTCTCCTCTCTCACAACACAAGGAAGAAACCTGCTGAATCCACGAAGAGTTACAGCTAATACTAAGAAAAAAAAACATATATTATTACAGGCCTATGTTTTAAATGATTATAGGGCTTATTACAAAAAATAGACCTAAATAAAGCTTCTTTTCTAAAGCTGTAAAGGCATTCTGCTCTGATTAGACACTCAGATGCCATCTCATCATCACAAACAGACATACACAAACCCCTCTATAGACAAACACAAACAATATCACCAATCTTGTGAGAGAAACAACTAACTTGCTCCATGAAAACAAGCCACAAAGCAAAGCAAACCGCCACGCTGTAGTACAAAGGCCACTTGTAAGCATCACAAATGCATGTTATTTAACATGGTATTTATACACACCATGACTTTTTCTGTTCGTAAAATAGTTGCCAGGGAGGATAGTGGGGGATTGATATTAGCCTGGCTAATAGCTCTTTTTGAGCGCAATTGTATGTTTACATTCCGCTGCGAAAAAGCCAAATAAACGTAGCCTACTTGCACAGACGTTGGAGCTGCTGGTATTCGGTCTGGGCATTCAAGTGCCCAGACCGAATACCAGCATAGGTGTCTTATACACTGTTTATATAGGTGTCTTTGGTCAGATTCCACAGTAAAGTCCTCTTGGTAACAAGCTCGTACCCACACAACTTAGCACCAAATAACTTTAAAAACTGTATGTCAACAATACAAACTGAACCGGAACTATGTCAAAAGCTGCTACAGTCAAAGACAGTGACTTTTTCACTCGAAAACGTGGTTCCCAGAGGCCTGAAATCAGCACTTCACCGACCGAACAAAACGAAGAAGATACGACTAGCATGGCGGACGTGTCGGCGGTACTTGCTGAACTTAAGTCACTCCGTTTTGAGTTCGGGTCTAAACTAGACAGCATAGATGACCGAGTGGGTAAGATGACCAGCTCTATTACTGCTCTGGAAAACAGTATGACAGAAGTGAAACGAAATGTAGCTGCTAACACCACCCGAATGGAAGAAGCTGAAAATCGAATAATGTCGCCTGAGGAACACTTGGAAAAAAATACCACCGACTTAACCAGCGTTATGAAACGGGTTGCCTACCTGGATACTAAGACCGAGGACCTTGAAGCCGAAGGAAAAACCTGCAGCTGTTTGGGCTCCGGGAGGGTGCCGAAGGTAGCCAAACGCTACTGGATTTCATACAGAAGATGCTGCCTCGCTGGCTGGAACTGGACGCCGACAGAACCTTCCCCCTGAGAGAGCTCACCGAACCCTAGCATCGCCGAAACCAAACCAGGATAGAGTGGTTATCATTCAGTTTCTGAAATTTCAAGACCGGGAGTTTGTTTTCCGCTCCGTTAAACAACGCAACATCACGCATGAGGGAAGCAAGCTTTTCTTTGTCCAGGACCTCTCAGCTGAGACCATGCGACAGCGCTTCGGATTCAACGCAATAAAGAAAACGTTCATTGAGAAGGGAACTTTCTGTGGGTTTCAGCTTAACCCGTGAAAAATGAGAGTCCTCCATAACGGGAAGATACACTTGTTTTCATCACCTAAGGAGGCGGAGGACTTCCACAGCAAACTTGCCTGAGAGACTGAATGAAGCAAGTGGTGAGATGTGAGGTCTGTTTACTTTTTTCACCATGGAAACCAGTTGATGGTGCTTGTTTAAGAGGTACAGTGTAACTCTACGATGAGACCCGATTTTGTTGGGGCTGTTTTGTTTAATTCAATTTGGTGATTATTATTACTTTACAGATTTTGTATGGACCTAAATGAGGATTTATAACACTGACATACATACTCAGTGTCTACTTTATGTATCTATTCTTTTTTTATTATTTTATTTATTTATTTATTGTATGTCCTGCACTCAACACAGCAGAAATGTTTCTTACACCTTTTTCCTGTACAAATGACTTACCAAATTCTATATGGAACAGACGGCCAGTCAGAATATCTAAAGATTACGAGTTGGAATGTTAGGGGGCTGAGAAAATTGATGAAAGTGAAGCAGGTGATTAACAGGATTAAACAACTCAAGTCACAAATAATTTTTCTTCAAGAAACCCATTTGACCGTTTCTGATATCAAACCGATACAGAATAGATGGCCCGGTAAAGTGATACATGCATCATATAATAATTACGCTAGCGGTGTACTTATTTTAATTCATAGAAGTATACCTTTCTGGTCTATAAAAACAATTAAGGGTCCAGCTGGGAGATTCGTCATCATGCATGGTAATATCCTCTCCCTCACATTAAACTTAGTTAGTATATATAGTCCGAATGAGGATAACCCTAAATTTTTTGAAAATCTTTACCTTACTATGTCCACTTTACGAGGTTTTTATATTATTGGAGGGGACTTTAATTGCACTTTAAACCCAGACACGAATCGCTCTACAGGTTGTGATACTTGTGAGGTACAGACTAGAAAGCTACTAAAGCAATATATAGTGGACTTAAACTTGGTTGAAGTTTGGCGAGAGCAGAATCCAGGTAAAGTTTAATATTCTTGTCACTCAAGCATACATAAATCTCGTTCCCGTATTGATTACTTTCTTGTCTCAAGAGATCTCCTGTCAAAAATTAAAGGATGTTGGTATGACAGCATAATAATAAGTGATCATGCTGCCATTTCATTAAATATGCATATAGAGAGATTAGTTCATAACCCCCCTAATTGGCGATTGCAAGTAAGATGGTTACAGGATCCGGACTTTGTAAAACATGTGGGAATTAAAATAGACACTTATTTTGAATTAAATACAGATCAAACCAGCGGCAGCATAAGGTAGGAAGTATTTAAAGCCTACATTAGAGGAGAAATCATTAGTTACACAAGCTCCAAGGCCAAACAGCAAAGGGTAGTGATGGAAACATTGGAAAAACAAATTAATTCTTTAGAGATAAGTCTAAATGTAAGGGACGATCCAAGGAAACATAGAGAATTGCTACTCCTGAGAGCTGAGTATTACAAGCTAACCGTTGACAAAGTTGTAAAAAGCTTAATATGGCTAAAACAAACCTATTATGACCAAGGGGAAAAAGCAGGGAAACTTTTGGCATGGCAAGTAAAAAAAATACAATCTGAGAGAGCAATTAATAGTATAATGACCTCTTCGGGAAATCTGTCAGTTGGAAGAATTAATACTTTGGAAATTAATAATAGTTTCAGAGAATTTTATGAAAGCCTATATAGATCAGAATGCCCTCAAACTACAAAAGAAGACCAGGATATATTTCTTGATTGGTTTAAATTCCAGACACTGACAGAGGATGCTACAATTAGATGACAACTGAAGAAATCTCACATGCTATCCAAAATATTAACAGCGGTAAGGTTCCAGGGCCTAATGGTTTGCCAATTGAATTCTATAAAACATTTGAATATATTACCAAAATTTGTTTTTGGTTTCAATCGCTCCGACTTCCATTCCCAGGTTCATTTTTTGACAAGCTTAATAGTACTTTTAGGAAATTCATTTGGAACAACAAAAAACCTAGATTGAGGCTCAGGTTGCTGTACCTGCCATATGGGGGTGGGGGGGGGGGAGCAGGCATCAGTACCGAACCTCCCATTAAGGCTGTATATGTACTCTGCAGACCCAAATAAACTAAAAAAGTTAACAGAGAACCCTTTCCTCAGAAATACTATTGACATGTGGTACAAACTACATCAACATATTGGAGACACTCCTTCCATCTCCCGTTTCTCCCCCATTTGGGCCAATACATACTTCAAAGCAGGAAGGGCAGACGGTGGGTTCAAAGTCTGGGCAGATAATCGTGTACAAAAAATAGAGGACCTTTATATGGATGGTAATCTTCGTACATTTGATCAGATGTGCCAAACATTCAACCTTTCCAGAAAATATTTTTTTAAATATCTGCAGTTGAAACATTTTATTTTATGGAAACATAAGAATGTAATAGATGGATCACCACTATCACATCTTGAAGAACTTACACTTCGGCACCTGTAGGGAAGGAAACAGATTTCTTTGTTTTATACAGCTTTGATGTCCCATGATAAAGAGTCCATCAATGACAGGCTAGAGGCATGGGGACTGGATATTAAGGTAGACATACCAAAAGTAGATTGGGAACAGGCATGCTTTAAAGCCCAAAAACAATCTATCAACACGAAAATGAAATTATTACAATAAAAATGGCTGATGAGAACTTACATTACCCCGGTTAAGTTAAATCAGTGGTCTCCTGATGTGCTAGACACATGTATTAAGTGTTTGGAAGGAAAGCGTACTCTATATTACTGCGTATGGGACTGCCCAGATATAAAAAAGAAAATACTGGAAAGAAATAGTTCTGACTTTATCTGTGTTATGCTATAATTACGCCATGATGAATAATTGATCTCAGATTGAATTCTGAACATATAGTATGGAGGGGGTAACAAAAGGAATTCCACTCTGGCAGCAACATGAGACCCTCACAGCTTGGACGGCCCTTACTCACTAGGGGTCCTGCTGCTATAACACCTTCCTCCCACAGACAAAGAGCCCTCTTCACTTCTGCAGATCTCTTCAGCTCTTCTCTGCTGCAACCCGCTCTCCTCTCCAAGATGCTCACACTATGGGTCCTGCACGGGCCCATGACCGCTACACAAGCCGGCAGCTGAAGGAAGGTACCTGGACCAGCCATGCTTGATCCAGGGTCTGCTAATGTCGTCTGCCGGTTTCAATAGAGGACCTGACTGAATCCGGATAAACAACACACTGGGACAGAGCTAAGTTTCACTCTGACTGCTGCGCAAACCAGCCGCAAAGTACAGATCACCGAAACAGCTTTGTTCATTGTTGTCAGCTGTTGCAGGAGAGCAGACTCGAGACGGTGGATGTGCTCCCTCACTTCCCCGTGCTGAGGGGAGATCAGACTATTGAATCGGACTGCATCTGGGTCAAAGAACGTGGCCTCCAAGCTATCCAGACCACGCGTCGCCAAGCTGCCCGAACACGCTGTTTGGTTAGCTCTTAGCTACAGAGCTAACGCTAGCCCGCCAACAACTTCCCTCCTTCAACGCTCCTTCCGTGAATGGCTAAACTGGACAGAACTGACATGAGACAAAGGACTTCAATAACAAATGCCGACTTACCATTTGATTCGCACACAACACGGACCGTAGAAGTGTTTCTCTTTGGATGAGGGAACCTTGTTTGCGCGGCGCCGGTCCTTGCAGCTGTGTTACCGCTACTACTGGACGTGCGGAAACCATTGTACCGCAAATTGGTTCCGCCATGACGTGAAGCGTCCGTACGCGTGCGTTTAAAGAGTGAGATTTTCATTGTAAGATTGAGATTTTCAAAGTAATGCGTGTGAGCGTGTGCAATTGATGAAATGCGTGTGTCACACGGTCAATGCGTGAGAGTTGAGAGCTATGGTGTTTAGAACAAAAGGGCTAACAGGTAGCTCACGCTAGCCTTAATGCTATTACCCTCGCTATCATCCGGTCCTGGACATTTCAAAAGGAGTTTGTTTAAAGCACAAAGCTTAATCGTTCAGCTCCGCCATCCTTTGATGGTGCTATAAGCCTTATCCCTGCATTACTATCGAATATTAATATTGGTAAAGGCAATTTTGATAACTTTATGTTGTAACCTCTTAGCCACCGACTAGACGCCCGGAGGGAGAATCGCATTAACAAACCCGGTCGTAAGGGTTTAAATGATTTTACTGAGCAAATCAGTCTTCAGAATGTTATTTACTCAAAACAATGTTCTGGTTAACTTGTGAATGGGTTGAAACACATGTCAAATGTTGTTCTGAATTAGTTAAGCTAATTTAACCACGATTCACATTCTTTAAGGTGAACTTTGGTTCTTTAACTTAAACAAAAGATTATTTCATCAAATAATGTTTTGTTTAACTTGGGCTTTGCATTGTGAATGGATTGAAATACATGCCAAATGTTTTAACTCCATTCCATGCTTTTGGAATCAGATCTGCAGTGAACCAGGATTCGCTGAAGTATTCGGATGATGATCAACCACTTTGTTTTGTCTTTTGTCTTTTTGTTTTTTTTTGCATGTAAATAGTTCCTTAGCTTAGCTTGTTTTTATCTTCATTTTGCTTAGTTTAGTTATGTTTCAATAGTAGAGAGGATTTGTTAATCTAAATATTGTGTTAATTCAGGTAAACAGCATTACATAGTAATGTTCTCTGGATGTTCATTTTATTTCTGTTATTAAATTCTTGAACTCGAAAAGAAGTTGTCACTCCTTTATTCTATGTGTGTGCAGGTTTTGCTGTTAAAAGATCGCTAGTGCTCGAATTCATCCCTTTCAACCATTGTCTTGATATCAGCTTAAGAGTTGATCATCACCAGACAATACTTAACAGACAGAGGGTTATTTAATAAACATTAAATAACTTTAAACAGTGTATAATTGCACAACATTTGAGATTATTAAAGTGAAGATACCTCACCTGGCAGAAATATGCATACTTGGTATATATCCAAAAAACTTTACTGTTACTCCTAATGAGTCAACTTTAATTGATTTTGGACTCCTGCAGGCGAGGAGAATGATTGCTCTGAGAAAAATGGATGTGCCCTCGATACATATGTGGATAAAGGAGATGGCATGTTGTATAGTGTTGGAAAAGCTGCCTTATGTAACCAGGGGAAGGGCTGCAGAGTTTGAGACTATATGGAATCCTTTAATAAAGTTTCTTAAACATCGGAGGGTTCAAACAACCTAAAACTGCTGTGTTGATATACGTTGTTGAGTGTTTGTGTTTTGTTTGGTTTTGGTTGATTTTGTTAAGTGTGTGAAGTATGTGAAATGTTTTGTGGAAATTCTAACTGTTCACTTTATGGACACTATTGTTTTGATCACTGTCTCTTTATACAAGTGAAATATATATATAAAACTCAATAAAGATATTGTTGAAAAAAAAACAAGCTCATACCCAACACTGACATTTCTCGGTTATGCTTTGAGGTTTTGGAAAATCAATGGAAAATCCCTTCACATGGTCAAGATCATCATATCGTGAGTCACCAACGCAACAGTGTTTTGTTGTTGCCATAATATGTCTGTTGAGGCAATATTTAGGACAGATCTGTTTACTATTGGACTCAAAAGTAAACTGTCCAAGCTTTACCCCTCAACATTTGTAGAAATCTAATATAGCAGTGGCACATGCGAACTGGTCTTTGCCTGCTTTGATGCAACCTTCTTTAAGCAAGTCTAGGAGAGTAAGGCATTGAGTGCCATCTAGTCTTTGTATATGCAAATTGCAGGCTGTAGTCAAAATACGGTTCAAAGAGTGTCAAATACGGGACTCTTACATTTGTCTCAAAAATATTGGACGTCTCTGTTAATACGGGACAGTTGGCAACCCTAGGTACAGTGCAGGTCGATGTCCGGAATGATTGAAGCCAAAAAGAGGTATCTGACAAGGTAAGTTAAGGCAAAATTATTTGTATAGCACATTGCAGAACAAGAACAAAGCAAAGTGCTTTACGTGATTAAAACATAGGAAAATAATAACAGAAGTGAAGCCAGTTGGAATAAAATGTTGAAACATTTAAACAAAAATACACATGGGAAAATGAAAACTAAAAGCAAATATTAATGATTTTAAAAACAGTTGGACAGCAAAGTTAAACTATTCATTTCAATTAAATTTTATTTATATAGCGCCAATTCATGAAACATGTCATCTCAAGGCTCTTTCCAAAGTCAAATTGGATATTTCAGTTAACTGTTTAACTAAAACAGTCAAAGGCAGTCCTGTCTCTGTCTCTCTCCGAGGTCGGTCGTGTCTTTTCTCTCCTCTGCAGCTTTCACCCCTCCCCCTCTCCTGCTTTGCTATGTCTTGTCTTTCTGAGTACTTTCTTCATATCAACCGAACTCTGAAAAACATGGATCTGGTAAGCTGGTCTCTCAATACTATTGATACATTTTTTTCGACGGGTAGGCAACGATAGGGGGACCCATCCGGTCCTGATTTGACTTATTTTGTGAGATACACCCTAAATTCCTGGAGGAAAACAGTGTGTATTTCGACTTTGTCATTCCTGGATGTCTGAAACTTTCACATTTGGATTATGGATGCTTGGATCTCTACTTATTGGTTTTTGTACATATTTGAAGTATCAGCAAATACAGCGGATGTCGGTAGCCATTTGGCCTTGATCAGGCTGCCGGCTGCATGAGGCACTCACTATGCCTGTGAACGGACAAACCTGAAAGGTGAATGGAGCAGAGCCGAAAGCTGGCTGTGCTGGAACGCAGACTGGCTTTGGTGGTTGAACTCAAGGGGAGATGGGATAAAATCTGGAAGTGAAGCGCGGATTTACCATTTGGAGCCAGCAAAAGCCTTAAAAGCTGACAGGAAAGACAGTGCAGCTTGTCTCATAACAAATAACATATTTGGATTCCCTCCCTATCTCAACTCCTGGATTGTTATGGCGGAGATTGCTTGGAAAAGCCCACGGCTACCCCCCTTCCCTGCAGACTCACATTAGTCTTGCTTGCACGAGCCTTCTTCCCTCATCCTCCTGCCCTCGTCGCTGTCTTCGCCGCCTGCCCTGACCCCTTCAGATCCGCCAGCCCCGTCGCATCTGCTGGCTCCTGCTGTCATCTTCCACCTTCTTCAGTCTGGTACAGATCTCTGGTTCACCTCATCCAACTCCAACCTGCTTTGATAAAACTGTTAAACGTGGCTCTGAGTGTGGCTGAATTCGGGTTCACTAGTCAGTCCCTGACACTCAGTAAAGAATATAGCAAATTTGTTGCAGGTCCTGGTGAAGTGGAGTTCAGATGCCACAGACACAGGAGGATTTGTTAACCTGTGGACTGTGACAAATAAGGCACAAGTATTATTGTTTATGTTGATGATCTCAGAAGAAAGATTCTCTTGCATTTTTCAGTTTTAAGTTATATAAACTCTCTCTCTATAGATGACATAGTGAACGTAGAGTCTGGTATTTCTCTACCTGCGTTCAGCTTTTCAACACTCTTTTTTTCCCCCACTTCTAACTGCTGGAGCACTTCTCCAAGGAGTTTTTTTCTTCCCAGAAACAACCTTCACTTTAACAGGAGCAATGCAGTCAATGATGTCTGAAACTTTAGATTGAAAGTTTTCTACTAGTTCAACTACTCAGTTACAGCACAAGGTTGAAGTGGAAGAGTAAGCTTTGATACATTTCCGTGACATTGTCCTTAAA
Source organism: Fundulus heteroclitus (assembly GCF_011125445.2). Taxonomy (NCBI): domain Eukaryota; kingdom Metazoa; phylum Chordata; class Actinopteri; order Cyprinodontiformes; family Fundulidae; genus Fundulus; species Fundulus heteroclitus. The sequence continues at coordinate 31,912,981 of NC_046375.1, forward strand.
AATGCGTTTTCTTATGATGTCCCTTTGGCTAAATGAGTAACTGGAACTTATGCTTTTAAAGGTAACAGAAAAATGATCAGATAGGGCAACATCAGTTACATTGACCGTAGAAATCTTTAGACCTTTGTGATGATCAAGTCTAAAATATGTCCCTGTTTGTCCATTGGCTGTTTAACATGTTGAGTTAAACCAAAGTTTCTAAGTGTGTCACACAGTTCTTATGTCCCTCTCTCTTCAGGGTTGTCAACATGAAAGTTGAAGTCTCCCACAATAATTAAATAGTCATAATCAACATATCACAAATAGGAGATCATTAAGATAATTAAAAAAGTTTGATTTGGACTTAGGAGGACTGGGCCCCATTTCAGAAAGCTGGGTTAATGGATATTCAGAGTAATTTCTGGGGTAAATTCCTGCATACTCTGGGTTTTCCATTTCAGAAATCTCAGAAGTCTTTACCCTGATTCAAATTATAACAACAAATTACTCCATAATCTGCCCTAACAACCCTGCTACCGAGCAGAATTGTTAGGGCAAACTGAGTTTTTCCTCCTTTTTAGCTGAGATCTGCAGAAGGAAGTGTTGGAAAAGGCGTGCCTGTATGCTGGAGTGCAAAAACTCCACATAAATCTCTGTCAGGAGAGGTTGAACAGAGCACGCTTAAATGTCATATCTTTTCTAGATTAATATATTTTTAAGCGTTACTGTCTTCTGCCACTGTCATTGATTTATCTCAATATTCTCAGCCCGCACATGGCTTTTCTGACACAATGAGGGGATGCTCTCAGTTTGAAACAATTTCTTTGTGCTGCAGCTCGTTTTTGTGCCAATAGCAGCTTTTTAATAATGTAGGTGATGTAGAAAATATTTTAGAGGCAGCTGTATGCTGTGCTGTCATTAATAGTACTATTGCACTCAGTTACAGTCAAGTTCAAAGGTATTTTATACTCAGAGACCCACAAGATTAATTACACAGAATGAAAACAATAATTTATTTTGTATCAAATTTGAAGACTTCCAGTTCCAGCTCTAATTTTCCATTCATATATTTTTTTTCCCCCAACACCATTACAGCTATGGCACATTTTGTCACTTAAATAACGATACCTTTAATTCAACTTAAAATATAAATATAGCCTGGCCAAATTATACACCTACAACAAAATCTGTGTCAACTCAGTTTTAGGGTGGGGTCATGAGAACAGGTGCAGGAGGTTGACTTAATTGGGCTGCTGGCAGAGGATCACAGGTGCATGACTAAACTAAATGACATGGAGCAGGAGAGTGATGGACAACCAAGACCAGAACTTGACATTTTCAGATAATTTTAAATTGGACAACTAAAATTATCAATAGAAATATTACCAATGACCAACAACAAAGATGTAAAATATCACCAAGACTAAATTTGCCACAATAAAAAAAATAACAACATGACAAAAGGCTACAACTATTATGCACAAATAATGTATTAAAATCTATTTGTGGGCCAAGGTCTAACTTAATAATAAATTATTACATGCCATCTACTGATTTTGCAATGTTAATAATTGGTGCTAGAGCTGAACAATTAATTGCATTTTCAATATAAACGCGATTTAAAAAAATGCAATTTCCAAATCGCAGAGTCTGCAATTTTTGGCTATGTAACAATTAAGGAATTAGACACGTCCATTAGGTGTTGGTAAAATGTTTAAAGTGGGTTTGCCTCCACATGGAAGGGAAGACAGTTGTAGCAGTGAGATAATCTAATTGTATTACTTGTTTTAGAGTTTATATAATCATACATAGCATTAAGCACAGGTCAATCAGTTTAATACATAGAATTGCTTGTTGGGTGCACTTTGTGTTCAACAAGGATTGATGTCCAAATCAACTAAAAGCTGTTCTCTTGAACAATATTCTGATTAATAGAAACATTAAAAGTTCTTGTTTTAAAAAGTCCTTGTTTACAAACATCTTTATTTAGAGGACATTTTTGTTGCTTGTGGTTAACGCAGAGAAAAGTCAAAATTGCAATTTTGGTTGAAATTAATCGTAGGCAGAACGCAATCATTTCACGCAGTTTAGATGCTATGGGTCTTTTAGCAACTAATCTGCACAGCGAGGAAACAAATTGATTTGTTGTTTGTATATGTTTAAAAAGACATGAGCTGAAAAATGCGGTGATCCCTGACTCTGTTTGAATGCTTGCCCTATGGCAGACATTTTCAAGTAAAATGTTTGCGTTTATGCACGGGGATTGATATGACTTTATTTATACTTTTGTTGTAGTATTTTGTTACGGCTAATTTTTGGCCCCAAGGACCATTAATGTAACTTGCACTAATGCTGCAGATTTGATAATTGAGATTGGCTTTTTTGCACTTTAAGTATTGTCTTTGCACACTGGTTTGCACTTTTTTTCTTTTTTTTTTTTTGAGCATTGAAATACGATATTGTGCACCTGGATTTTGTCTTTTGTCGCATTCTATTTGGAGGGTTTTTGTTTTTTTCTCTCTAAGAGCTCTCCAAGGACCTTTTGTAGGTCGGACCATGGGCATTTTGTGGGGGAAGTGGGTTTTGCGCATCCCATTTGGGGGGATGCTTCTGCGAAATGTTCGGTTTGTTTGTTTACCAGGTTTTCTTTTTGTGTTGTGTACCTCCAACTCTTCCTTATCTTTTCTTCTGCTTAATCCTTTGTTTTATCGATCAAGCGCCCAGATTCTTTCTGTTACTTATAAGTCTTATACTTTGCTATGGCTCTATTACTAGGACAGGACCTCCAATTTGCCAGTTTCAACTGCAAGGGGCTGAATAATCCTGTCAAACGCAGTAAAGTACTACATCACTTAAACCAGTTGGGAGCAAGAGTCATCTTTCTACAGGAGACTCATCTTGGGAAACAAGAACATCAGAAACTGAAGAAGAACTGGGTTGGCCAGATCTATCATTCATCTTTTTCTGGTAAGGCCAGGGGTGCAGCTATTCTTTTACATAAATCTGTCCCTTTTACTTGTGATCAGATTATTTCTGATCACAATGGTAGATATGTTATTGTCACAGGTTCAATTGGGGATATACGTGTTACATTAGCTAATGTCTATGCTCCCAACTGGGATGATGAAGCCTTCTATAGACGCTTTTTCTCTGAACTTCCGGATATGTCAACACATTATTTAATATTAGGCGGAGATTTCAATTGTTGGCTCAACCCGACACTCGACCGTTCTTCATCCAAGCCAGCCGTGCTTTCTCGATCGGCCAAAACAATTCACTCATTCATGCAGGAGTTTGCAGTATCTGATGCGTGGCGTTTTCTTAATCCTTTAAAAGGGGAGTACTCCTTCTTCTCACCTGTACATCATACATTCACTCGCATTGACCTTTTTCTTATTGATAATAGGCTGTTACCATCATTGTCCCTGTGTAGATATGATGCCATGGTTTTATCTGACCATGCCCCGCTTTTGATGGATGTTAAATTAGGCATGTTAGCATCCCAACGTCCATTTTGGCGATTAAACACTCGTCTTCTCTCAAACACTAGCTTTATTGACTATATTTCGAAACAGATACACTTTTTCCTGGCAACAAATAGAGCACCGGGTATCTCTCCCTCCCTTCTTTGGGAATCATTGAAGGCTTTTATTAGGGGTGAGATAATTTCTTTTATTCATTTCGAGAATAAATTGAGGAATGAGAAGTTGAATACTCTAAGACGACAAATTGCGCAACTGGACAAAATGTACGCGGCCTGTGCTTCCCCAAATGTGTATAAAGAGCGTCTTTCACGGCAATCCGAATTTGATATACTCATGAGTCATGACCCATCGCACTACAGAACTTATGTTGCGGTCCGGGGCACAGTTTTTCCAACACGGTGACAAAGCCAGCAAATTGTTGGCACACCAAATTCGCCAGGTGTCTGCTTCGCGTCAGATTATCAAGGTTCAAACTGACACAGGTGTGACGACGGATCCCTGTCAGGTTAACCTTGCTTTTGAGAAATTTTATAGGTTACTGTATTCATCTGAATCCACTTCCACGGCTGTTGACTTGGATAACTTTTTCGCCAAATTGGAAGTGCCTACTGTCGATCAGGACACGGCGGTTAACCTGGGTAGACCTATTACTGTGTCAGAACTTGATGCGGCTATGCGATCTCTTCAGGGAGGGAAGTGCCCAGGCCCTGACGGGTACCCCTCTGAGTTTTATAAAGCGTTTTGGGATAAACTTGCACCACTCTTATTAGAAATGTATAATGATGCTTTTGTTATTGGAGTCCTGCCCGAGACTCTTAATCAGGCTACTCTCTCCCTTCTTTTGAAAAAAGCCAAAGACCCTCTTTGTTGTTCATCCTATCGTCCGATAAGCCTTTTAAATGCCGACTTTAAACTGTTACCGAAAGTTTTAGCTACGCGTCTTGAACGTGTTCTGCCTACAGTAGTTCACTTAGACCAAACCGGGTTTGTTCAAAATAGACATTCTTTTTCTAATATTAGGAGGCTTTTTAATGTTATCTACAATGACTCATCTCATAACAATCCCGAAGTCTTGATCTCTCTCGATGCTGAAAAGGCTTTTGACCGAGTTGAGTGGTCTTACCTCTTTTATATTGTCAAAAAGTTTGGTTTTGGTGAAGCTTTTTTGACTTGGATTAAGTTACTCTATTCTAACCCACAGGTCTCGGTTAGGACTAATAACACTTGGTTGGGGTATTTCCCCCTTCATCGCTCTACAAGACAGGGATGCCCATTGAGCCCCCTTTTATTTGCCCTGGCTATTGAGCCACTTGCCATCATGCTTCGTTCGACTCCAACTATTGTGGGCATACGACGTTATAGTATGGAAGTTAAAATCTCACTTTACGCTGATGACTTACTCTTATACCTTTCAGATCTGCACAACTATTCCTGCTGCTTTGCGCTTGCTTTCAGACTTTGGCCGGTTATCTGGTTATAAACTGAATTTGGGTAAAAGCAAATTGTTTCCTATTAATTCGGCGGCTAGGGCTCTTCTGCTGCACAGCTTTCCTTTCAAAGTAGCCAATGACAGTTTCACATATCTTGGAGTTCGAGTTACGCATAGGTATGAGGACTTATTTAATGCTAACTTTTCTCCCTTGCTGTTGAAAGTTAAAGAAGACTTTGAGCGCTGGTCCTTACTTAAACTGTCTCTGGTAGCTCGAATTAACTGTCAAAATGAATGTTCTCCCCCGTTTTTTGTATATTTTTCAATGTGTCCCAATTTTTTTAACCAATTCCTTTTTTGGCCAGGTAGATTCTCTTGTTTCAGATTTTCTCTGGGAGGGGAGGGTCCCTA